>NC_068365.1:38679639-38906232 GCF_020536995.1 Dreissena polymorpha
TAGCAAATATCTTACTAAGGGGCGCAATTTCTCCTATAACATTAAATTTCCGTTATACACCGTAAATTTCCGTAGTCCTCCGTAGCATTTCGGAATGACTGTCAATTGACATCATTGTATCATGCATGATAGTATGTTGCTTTGTGCTTGGGTTAAACTCACATCTTGCCATCGCGTTAATTTATTCAACGCATCAATATTTGATTCCATTATGCACTGCGCCTATTGCACAAGTCTCTCTGCACAAACCAACACACACATATGCAGCATGCAATTAACGAACAAGCATGTTGCATCTGTACACATGCATGATACCATTAAGCAGAATGTAAATAGACATTGGACATCAGGCAAGATGTAAGTGTCATCAAGCATGAAAAGGTGTCTACATACAAATTGAAAGTACCATCAAGAATCATGACACAGTCACAAAGAAGGATGTAATTTTTACCTAAATACCCTTCCATACATGTCGGCACTGTGTGTTTGCTTAATTTGACTGAAGAACGCCTACTGGTAAATCTTACAAAAAAGTGATATATAAGACTGAGTAGCAATTTTTTCGGCGTTGCTGTTTAACGTCAAATTTGGCCTTTCAGCGAACTTCTTTAAAGCCCATTGAATTTTTAATGAAGAAGTTTCCCGCTAGAAGGTCCGAATGAATTAAATCAAATTTTGCAATTGGCAATTTGATAGAAATCCCCATAAAACATTGCACATAGCTTTCTGAAATAAACAGGCCACATTGAACGCATTCACGATATCCAACAGCTCTCTTTGCAAAGACCTATCTAGTGTTTCTTGGCCGTGTTAGATCTATAATTAGAACATCGTCACCTAAACATCTACTAATCGAAGAGCATATTTTGGGGAATCAGATTCAATAAGAGTATAAAACGTCCACGATCAATAATGTGTAGTTCGTTAAAGATATCACGGCAGTAGAAACATAGCACTTTAAAGAGACCACAATCTGGTACATTTGGTCAATTGTTGCGTCCGTGGCGGACAATACATTTTTAAAAAGAAAGCGTACAAAAAAGCAAACACAAAGTTCTTCGTAAGCTTATTTTAATCTTAAAAACACATAATCGACAGTCATTCCAGTCAAATACAATACTAACAGTCAGCACTATAGAGATCAAAATTGCGGATATTAATATTTAATTCAGGGATATCAAGTGTATCAAGTTAGAATTCCGGAAAAATTAACCGGTAGTCTGGGGCATTAGGTCCCTTACAGGGATAAAAGGTAAATCCCCGCCCGAGCCGTAGCTAATTGATTTAGTGTAGTCTTTCTAGTTGCAATTTCTGGTGAGTACAATGCGGAATATTACGGATATGTGCAGCATGTCGAAGATTTTCGGAAAGTAGCGAAGAGGTTTTCGTCAGTTAATATTCATGTCCGTGCCGGTCGCTAACTTATCAGAATAAATAAAAAAAGAACCAGGAAAAATCGGTACCGATCGCAAATTTCCGGAATTCCGATTAAGCTTCAACATTATTTGTTCTCAAATGATCGCGCACTCGAACGAATCTGTCCCTACGCCCCCAACTCCCTTAAAATCTTATCGGACGTACATTGATCTCAAAAGCTATCATTGACGACTCAAATAATATTTCCTGAATAGTTTGGCCTGTAATTATAACAATGGTCTTTTGGATAAACAACGCTATATTGTTGCAATATAATAACAGTTTAAAATAGTTACCGGTTTTCATTTTATAAAATGATTAAGTCAAATTCGAGATTTCAGCGATTGCCAATATTTTTCTTTTGTTTCTCATAAACATATGGTGCTTGGTATCTGCTATTGACTCCTATGTAGATTGCAAATATTACATAACCCTTACAGCGGCCGAGCGCAGATATCTGCACGTGGCCGCTAAAAATAAAAATCTTTGCGCATTAATTTAATTCAAATCATATTATCATAATCAAAATCATCATCGTCGTCGTCGTCGTCACTACCACTACCACCACCACCATCATCCTCATCATCATCATCATCTTCTTCTTCTTCTTCTTCTTCTTCTTCTTCTTCTTCTTCTTCTTCCTCCTCCTCCTCCTCCTCCTCATCAACAACAACAGCAACACCAACTTAACATCATCATCAAACAACAATAAACATCGGTAGCATACAATGTGCTTTATCAACCATACATAATTATATGCGTTAAAACACCATAATAGAACGGCATGAAGGAAAGCTGTTTTTTACTCTTTTATATTTCCTACACCAATACAATTTGTTTTCGTTAAATGAAGGACTAGTTGAAATCTTTTATAAAAGCCCTCCCCCAATAAAAAATAAAATAAAAATAATAATAATAACCCTAGCAAACAACAAAAAAACATCGGTTAGTTAGTATACATTGTGCTTTAGGAACCATGCATAATGAATGTTTATGACTTTGGACCGTTGTGATCAAATTAAACAAGAGGGCCATGATGGCCCTGTATCGCTCCACTGTTTTTTTTTATTCGAAAAAAACGCGCAATGCGCATGGGTTGAAATGTACTCAAGCATGTGACTTTCTCTGTCTATCCCTCGTCCCACTGGGCGCCTAAAGTTGGAAGGGTGAGCATTTTATATATGGAAAAAGTTACTACCGTGTTAACGGAACAGACTAAAAAGCCCGGGAATTGTTCCATTGAAGCACAGTCCCATTGCTTATAACGTAGGTACATTTATCTCTCCAAAAGATATTGTCGTTCTTTCAATTTCACATATTTTTAGATGCTGAAGATCAAATATACGCATTTGATTTGAAACAGATTCACAAGACCCGTAGGAATCAAAATGCCTTAAGCCTTTACCAAACGATACATTTTGGACTTTCCCAATTTGAAAAAGGTTGCAGATGACATTTAAATGGTAATGGAATATTAAGGAAATAATCAGGTAGGGTAGAAATAATTGTGATAAAAGGAGAAATTGCTCATCTTGAGCAATTTTTTATTTTATCATAATTATTTATAAAGTCGTCAGCTATAAACCCGTAAAATCCTGTTGGTGTTTGGTAAATGGGTTAATAATCTCTGGTTCCTTCTTAGAGCCTTTCACACATTTATAACAAATACAATAGTAGCATCTTTCTTTGTAAAGAATCATCTCAAACAAGGGCTGTTTGTAAAACATGCATGCCCCCCCCCCATATGGGCTGTCAGTTGTAGTGGCAGCCATTGAGTGAATACGTTTTTTGGCACTGTGACCTTGACCTTTGACCTAGTGACCTGAAAATCAATAGGGGTCCATCTTTGAGTCATGATTAATGAACCAATGAAGTTTCATGATCCTAGGCGTAAGCTTTCTTTAGTTATCATCCGAAAACCATTTAACTGTGTGAAGTCACCGTGACCTTGACATTTGACCTAGTGACCTGAATGTCGAAAGGGGTCATCTGCGACTCATGATAAATGCACCTATGAAGTTTCATGATCCTAGGCGTAAGCGTTCTTGAGTTATAATCCGGAAACCATTTTTCTAAGTTGAGTCACCGTGACCTTTGACCTAGTGACCTGAAAATCAATAGGGGTATTCTGCGAGTCATGATTTATGTACCTATGAAGTTTGATCCTAGGCTAGGAATAAGCGTTCTTGAGTTATCATCCAGAAAACATTTTACTATTTCGGGTCACAGTGACCTTGACCTTTCACCTGAGAATCAATAGGGGTCATCTGCGAATCATGATCAATGCACCTATGAAGTTTCATGATCCTAGGCATAAAACGTTCTTGAGTTATCATCCGGAAACCATTTTACTATTTCCGGTCACCGTGACCTTGACCTTTGACCTAGTAACCTGAAAATCAATAGGGGTCATCTGCGAGTCATGATCAATGTACCTATGAAGTTTCATGATCATAGGCATAAGCGTTCTTGAGTTATCATCCGGAAAACATTTTACTATTTCGGGTCACCGTGACCTTGACCTTTGACCTAGTGACCTCAAAATCAACAGGGGTCATCTGCGAGTCATGATTAATATACCTTTAAAGTGTCATGATCCTATGTCTAAGCACGCTTGAGTTACATACGGACGACGGACGGACCGACATGTGCAAAACAATAAACACCCTCTTCTTCGAAGAGGGGCATAAATATAATTAACAAGCCACACATCCCTTAGACCAACAGGCCTGAGAATATTATGATTATCTAAAGATTATTCCTTATATTTATAAATGTATTTAATTAAGTAATACATTTGACTTCTAAGATCAATTCATAACTTATATTAAAAAAATTATAAAATGATCAGAAATGTATATGGATCGTTGAGCAATTGACAATGCAATTGTATGAGTTTACAATGCAGTATCATATATTGATTTTTCTGGAAACAATAATGTTCATGGAAGTTGTGTTTTAAAATCAATAAGATATTATTAAACTGGTTTAAACACTACAAAAAAGACATTAAATAAACATGTCATCCGATTTTCTTTTATCCGAATATATGGTCACTTTCGACATATTTACATAAATCCCGACTTTTTTCAGTTTGTAAGAAAAAACATTCAGAACACATTTTCTTTCTTCAATTCCTTTGTAAGCAGTCACCATCTGATCTATAATGGCACTAAATGACAGGGTTTTATTTCATGTTTACAAGATGTTGTTGTCGTTGTTGGTCACAGCCACACGGCCGCAGTAATCTCCCCTGGTAAACGTCAAATGTTCAGTTTTGTGACTTAACTGGTCTCCCGTTGAATATAACCGTTGACTTCGTTGACTATAATATACAACAGGTACAGGCTAATATATCGGCGATTTTAATTGGATAACGCGAAGACCAATCGGTAGCGCCGTTCGTGACGTGACGTTACAATGTTATGGTTCGCGCTCGGAATTCCCCGGATTATTTTTTTAATATCTCTATCATTCCGTTGATAACTAGATCAAATACAAAAATTCACATGCTCACAAATCAAGAATTCCACTTTTAAG
Source organism: Dreissena polymorpha (assembly GCF_020536995.1). NCBI lineage: Eukaryota > Metazoa > Mollusca > Bivalvia > Myida > Dreissenidae > Dreissena > Dreissena polymorpha. The sequence goes on from NC_068365.1 coordinate 38,684,596, forward strand.
TAACGCGAGGATATTTTGTATCATTTAGTTGCATATGTATTATGAATCTTATTTGACTAGAACGAGCTTTCATTCTTACCTGTCAGCTGTCAAAAAGTCGGGAAAATAAACCGGAAATGGTACACGGATTATTTCCCCTGATATGCTTCTAAAAATAACCGGTCCAATTTTGGACCGGTAAAATAAGCTTTTACCGATCCCTATATAGAGAGTAGCGAAAGATAAGGGGAGGTAACCAATCTATTTTGTGACCTCCCGGGACAGGGTCAAATTTGAGCCGTGGGGAATAATTTGAACAAATTTGGTAGAGAACCATTAGATATCACAACATACCAAATTTAGTAGCCCTAGGCTCTATAATTAAGAACAAGAAGATTTTTGAAGTTTGCCCAAAATAGGCCTTATTTAAGCATATGTTCATTTTTGTGACCCCTGGGGCAAGGTCAAATTTGTTCCCAGGGGCATATTTTGAAAAAAACTAAGTAGAGAACAATAAGATGTCATTATCAAATTTGATAGAAATTCGCCCAATGGTTATGGACAAGAAGATTTTTATAGTTTGCACAAAATGGGCCCAATATAAGCATATGTTCAACTTTGTGACCCCTGGGGACCGGTCAAATTTGATCCCAGGGGCTTAATTTGAACAAACTTGGTAGAGGACTATAAGATGTCATTACATACCAAATTTGGTAGCCCTATGCCATACGGTTATGGACTAGAAGATTTTAAAAGTTTGCACAAAATAGGATTTATATAAGCAAATTTTCGATTTTTTGACCCCCAGGGTGGGGTCAAATTTGACCCCAGAGGCATAATTTGAACAAACTTGGTAGAGGACTATTAGATGTCACTACATACCAAATTTGGTAGCCCTAGGCCCAATGGTTATGGACAAGAAGATTTTTAAAGTTTTCACAAAATAGGCCTTATATAAGCAAATTTTCATTTTTTTGACCCACCGGGGCAGGGTCAAATTTGATCCCAGGGGCTTAATTTGAATAAACTTGGTAGAGGACAATAAGATATCACTACATACCAAATTTGGTAGTCCTTGGCCCAATGGTTCTTGGCAAGAAGATTTTTAAAGTTTTCAAAAAATAGGCCTTATATAAGCAAATGTTAAATTGTTTGACCCCCCGGGGAAGGGTCAAATGTGACCCCAGTGGCATAATTTGAACAAACTTGGTAGAAGACTATAAGATGTCACTTTATAGCAAATTTGGTAGCCCAAGACCCAATGGTTATGGTTAAAAAGATTTTTAAAGTTTGCACAAAGTAGGCCTTATATTAGCAAATTTTGTATTTTTTAACCCCCCCCCCGGGGCAGGGTCAAAATTGACCACAGGGGCATAATTTGAACAAACTTGGACTATAAGATGTCACTACATAGAAAATTTGGTAGCCCTAAGCCCAATGGTTATGGACAAGAAGATTTTCAAAGTTTGCACAAAATAGGCCTTATAAAAGCAAATTTTCAATTTTTTAACCCCGCGGGGCAGGTTCAAATTTGACCCCAGAGGCATAGTTTGAACAAACTTGGTAGAACACTATAAGATGTCACTACATAGCAAATTTGGTAGCCCTAGGCCCAAAGGTTATGGACAAGAAGATTTTTAAAGTTTGCACAAAAAAGGCCTTATATAGCAAATTTTCAATTTTTTACCCCCCCCAGGACAGGGTCAAATTTGACCCCAGGGGCATAATTTGAACAAACTTGGAAGAGGACTATAAGATGTCACTACATACCAAATTTGGTAGCCCTACGCCATACGGTTATGGACAAGAAGATTTTTAAAGTTTGCACAAAATAGGCCTTATATAAGCAAATTTTCAATATTTTGACCCCCCGGGGCAGGGTAAAATTTGACCCCAGGGGCATAATTTGAACAAACTTAGTAGAGGACTATAAGATGTCACTACATACCAAGTTTGGTAGCCCTAGGCCCAATGGTTCTTGACAAGAAGATTTATAAAGTTTGCACAAAATAGACCTTATAATGGTAAATTTTCAATTTTTTAACCCCCCAGGGGCAAAGTCAAATTTGACCCCAGGGGCATAATTTGAATTCACCAAGGGAACTTTCCTGAGAAATTTCATCAGAATTGGACCAGTAGTTTAGGAGAAGAAGATGTTTAAAGAAAATGTTAACGCACGGACGCATGGACGCACGCACGCACACACGACGGACACAGGACCATGACATAAGCCCCGCTGGCCTTTGGTCAGTGGAGCTAAAAAAGGCAAGTGTGTATGTATGCGGCACACAACAAATAGATAATTATAGTTTTATACCTTAAACGTAGTTCATCAAAATAAAGATAAATTATTATCTATGTAAAACTTAAATTAGGGTTATAACGTATGCATATTTGTCTAAAACTTGTGAAATGTGATTCGTAAGCCGACGACAACATTATCATTCGGACCCTTCGCCCCACCTAACAATCGAGATTAAACACCTTTGGAGATCCCGATCTTATCAATGAATAAACCGGTTCAATGATGTCAAGTCAAATAAAACATAATATTACTATCCAAATAAATATCTATCAAAAAATGTTAATTGATATATCTACTTAACTAAAACTAAACTTAAACGATTAGCAAGAAAAATATATAAAAAAGAAGCAGGCAAAGTAGACAAATTAATTGTAACATATGTTTTCTCAGTCACCCACTGTTGAACAATATAAATAGTATTTATCGCCACCACAAAAGGGATCTTTATCACACGTTTGGCTCAACTAATATATAATATTGTGACAGGACAAACGGTCAACAATTACATTGTTAATGTTTTATACATAAGTCCAATCAAAGGTTAACTTCCAAGGAAACTGCGGCATGTTAAAACTGTTGAATATGACAAAATGTTGTTTAGTACAAATCAGTACAATAGCGTCTGTTATGTGGCCTATACTAATCCAGTTAAATAAAACAGTAATCGCAGAAAAGTTTAGATTCTTTACACCTTTAAGAAAATATATATAACAGTTCTTTCCTGTTTTAACAAAATGATACATTTAAAAATAAATTATGAAGCATCGCTAGCAATAGTAGAAATAGAAGTAGGAGGAGAATTATTATAATTTGTAGCAGTAGCAGTAGCAGCAGCAGCAGAAGCAGCAGCAACAGTAGCAGTAGCAGAAGCAGTAGCAGTAGCAGCAGCAGTAACAGTAGAAGTAGCAGTAGAAGTAGCAGTAGCATTAGCAGTAGCAGTATCAGTAGCAGTAGCAACAGCAGCAGAATCAGCAGCAGCAGTAGCAGTAGCACTATCAGTCATCTATCTTGTATTTTCATACTCCAGCAAATTAGTGCATTTGCTTAGAGATTCAAAATCAACATTTTCAAAGTTTGTCTGCACTGATACATGTTGTTTTACTTCTGTTAACACATCTTGAAGAAATGGCATGTTGAACTTGACGACTCTACTTTTTCACTGCACTCCGAATTGTCATTCACATCATTCACATTGGTGATAAATGTAGGCGCGTTCTTCACACAAGCAAAATGTTTTTGTAATAATGTGTCAACATGTTTTACCCCTTGGACTTTCTTTTTGTGTTTCAATTTGTTCTTTGTTTCGATAAGTCTCTGAATCTTGATGATTATTGACTGGGTTTTATTGTTTACAAATTTTGTATCAAAGTCAGACAAAATCTGCACAAGTTGCGAGTTGTTGATATTATTGACTTTGCAATATTCGTACAATTCTAGAACAGCTTCGTTGGTAAGCGTTGCTTCAAACTTGTCTCTGCTCCCATTCAGCATATCAGTGGTTATGCCTATGGCTTCGCAGAATAGGATCTGGATATGCCATGGCATCAGCTATTTTAGATTACCATCTGAATTACAAACAACAAATAATTACTATACTGAGACGAGTGATTCTTGTATGTGTTTTTTGTTATTTGTTTGGTGTATGTTCAAGTTAACACATGTGATGTTTGTTAATTTAAATGGATTAAAAACAAACACATGATATTTCAGATAAAATTCAGCTGTACGAAGACATTTTTTATTATTTAAAATAACAATCTACGTTGTTGTTTCTTTTTAATATAAGATACAAGAGTGCAAGAAATAAATTAATAAAACGTTCGAGTAAAAAATTCAAACTATACGCAAAATAAATAAAAATAAATACAATGGTACGAAACCTTCTGAGTCCGATATAAACAAAGTATAATTAAGTATTTGACACGCATTCATCACTAATATTGGTCATTAATCGTAAGAAATATATTCAGAAACACATAAAAATACTTCGGTTGTGTTAATTTGCATTTAGTTTAACGTATTTTGCAACGCAAATGGAATAAATAGAGGCACTTTGACAGCCGACTGTTCAAACTCGGTACAAATTTTCACACGACCAATTTGAATCAACTTTAATCAATTGTTTTGTAATGTATAAAGGGAAATCAACATTAAAAAATATATATTTACAATCAAAAGTATCTTACCAGTTGATTGCTATCGTTTTTCTTTGATTATATGCCGTAAATGTTGAAGAAACAACGTGTATCGATACAGTTATACGCTAGCTCGCAATTCCCAATATGGCGCCTCAATTCGACCTCTGGCATCGTTGGAAATTCACCGAAGTGTGGTTTTTGCTTTAAAATGCGACGTAGTAAATATCATTTCCGATTTATAATTAGGATACCAAAAGAAAGATCAGAGCTTATATTTTGTGATTTACGATTAGAAATTAAAGAAATAACATGCGTTTTCGAAAAAACTTGCATATAATTTCGGACTACTTCTCTTCATGTAGAATAAAAATAGCGCTATTTCACAAATATCACCTGAACCGTTTCACATTGGTCAACATAAATATATCAACATCATTAATATTTAAATAACCTTGGTAGGTCGCACATGTGTTATAAACAACCGGGGATCAGCGCAGGTACTCGAAAAAGCAGTACACAAAGGAAATGTGACACAGATGGTTCACTTGAATACTATATCGATTGTTAAGCAGCTTATATAAAATAAAGATTATTAAAATTTACATCATAAAAAAGAAAATTTATTTTTCTTAAAATCTGCATTTATATTTATTTGATTTTTAAAAAGATATTTGAGAAAAATGACTTATTATGGGACCACTATGCAGATTAGCTGATTTTCTTAGATCATCCACTGATAAGATAAGATCTGCTGGGGTTGCTAAGCTTATGAGGTCTTTTCCTGTAGATGATCTTGGCAAAGATTTGAAAGGCGTAGAATTAGGTGAAAGGCTACCTTTACAGCGTAGTCTTGGTCTAGGATGGGATTTATACTCGGATAGTTTCGTGTTTAAAGTCGATGTATCTTGCAAACTCCCTTCAAGGAGAGGTATTCTCTCAACAGTTAACTCTATGTTCGACCCCCTAGGCTTCCTTGCACCCTTTACCATAATAGGCAAATTGCTTCTCAGAGACAAAGTCTTAGAACAGTGTGATTGGGACGACCCTGTTTCCCCCCAAATTGAGATGAAGTGGCAGACATGGGAGAATTCGCTTGGGGATTAAGGTTATTTTAAAGTGCCTAGGAGTTTCTTTAAGGTATCTCTTGGAGAAGTTACTCATTTAACCATTCGTGTGTTTTGCGACACTTCTGAAGCAACAATCTCAGCTAATGCATATTTGGCAGGTATAACTAGTAGTGGTGATATACACACAGGGTTTGTGATAGAAAAGTACAAGGTAGCCCATAAAAAAGGTCACACCATCCCTAGGCTTGAGCTCTGTGGAGCGTTACTTGGTGTTGAAATTGCTCAAACTGCTGTAGAGCCGTTAAAGGTGAACCCTCATGAGATTAAGTTTTATACTGATAGTAAGGTTGTGTTAGGTTACATCCATAATCAATCGAGGCGTTTTTACACCTATGTAGCAAATCGTGTCCAAAAGATAAGATGTTTCAGTCAGTTTAACCAATGGAATTATGTACTCTCTGGTCTGAACCCTGCAGATGTAGGTAGTAGAGATGTTAACCCTAAGCAGTTACAAAAAAGTACGTGGCTCACTGGTCCAGACATTTTTAGCAATCCTTTTGTGCCCATCCCAGAATTCTTGCCTGTGGTTAGTCCCGAACAGGACAATGAGATACGTCCTCTTGTGACTGTTGTTGCCTCCAGTGTTCAAACTGAGAAAACCCTTGGTAGCCAAAGGTTCGAGAAGTTTTTATCTTGGTCTAGTATAGTGTCAGCTATCTCACTCCTTAGGCATAGGATAATCTTTTATACTGACAACCAGCGGTCTGATTGTCAAGGTAACAATAGTTGCTCCCTTACTAAAAACCCTGATTTTCAGTTGCAATCAGAAATTATGATCTTTAAGGCTGTTCAATGTAAATTTTACAAGAAAGAGGTCAGTTGCTTAAAAGGTCAACGTGAGGTTTCAAGATATTCGTCCATTTTACCCCTTGATCCCTTTCTAGATGAATGTCTTTTGCGTGTAGGTGGTCGTTTGAGTAGGAGTGATCTTTATCATAATCAGAAACACCCAATTATTGTCCCGGGTAAACATCATGTAGCCAAACTCCTTGTAAGACACTTCCATGGTCTTGTCCAACATCAAGGCCGCCAGTTTACTGAGGGCGCCATCCGTGATTCAGGTTATTGGCTAACGGGTGGCAAGCGGTTAATCACCTCTATTATATTCAATTGTGTTACATGTAAGAGGTTGCGTGGGAAATTTCAGGTGCAGAAAATGTCTGATCTTCCGCAGGATAGAGTTACTCAAGCTGCTCCATTTACCTATGTAGGAGTGGATGTGTTCGGGCCAGGGTCTGTTGTTTCAAGACGCACTAGAGGTGGTCAAGCTTCGTCAAAACGTTGGGCAGCCGTATTTACATGTTTGACTGTAAGGGCCATTCATATTTAAGTAATTGATGAGATGTCATCTTCTGCATTTGTAAATGCAGTGAAACGGTTTATTTCCATTCGGGGTTCATTTAAGCAGTTTCATTCAGATCGTGGCACCAATTTTGTTGGCGCCACTGATCATCTCAATGTCCAGGCGATAAATGTTGAGGTTAACATGTCTCGGTCTTTCTTTCAATCTCATAAATGTCAATTGGTTTTCAATGTTCCACAAAGCTCCCATATGGGAGGTTCTTGGGAGAGAATGATTGGAGTTGCTCGCAGGATACTAGAGTCCATGTTACGGTTGGTCTCGAATCTAACTCACGATGTTTTGGTTACCCTAATGACCGAAGTTACAGCCATTGTCAATTCAAGACGCATTGTTTCTGTATCAAGCGACCCTGATAACCCTGAAATACTAAGCCATTCCGTGTGACTTACCTCTAAAACCCCATGAGAAATTTGTTACCATGGCAACTTAGATTCTAAAGACCTATATAAAGCTCAGTGGCGTCGTGTTCAGTACTTGACTGAACAATTTTAATCTAAATGGCAGAGTGAATACGCAAAAAATGGAACTATGAGCAAGTTCCTCTAGAGATTGATGATGTTGGGTTGTTAAAAGACAGAAAAGTTCATAGAAACTGTTGGCCACTTGGTATTGTGTCTAGAACATTTCCTAGTGAGGATAATTAAATACGCAAAGTGGAAGTGAAAATTGTGAAGGATAATAAAATTACGTATTACACAAGACGATAAAATTACTTATTACACCAGACCGGTGGTAGAACTTGTGCTCCTTGTGAAAAAGTAATAAGTACTATGGAATGTGTTATAAACACTTGAACTTGATTGACTGTCATTGTAGAACTTTATTGAGTTTAATTGTGCATTTCTATGTGTTTTTGTTATAGGTAAAACACAATGTTTATGTAATAAGGTTTAACACTAAGAGAGTTTTTTAACAAATAATTTAGTGCCTATAGGTAGTTAAACTCTATCTTTTGATCTGCATTAGGATTTTGTTTGAAGTGCCCCAGATAATTTTGTGGTGCAAAACTCTAGATACTGTGAGTTTTTGTTTTTTATATATGATTAATTTTTGCAAGATTTTTTATTGAAATAGTTTTCAAATCCTGTAAACACTTACATTACTTATAAATAAGTTTGCCTTTAAGTTGTTGCCCTTTAATAGAGTTGATAGAGTGATATCTTTTATAAGTTGATAGAGTGATATCTTGCATAGATATCAGACGGGGAGTATGCTGTTTCACCAAGGGGCGAGCGGCGTCCTCCTTGCTTTATCTTCATTGTGGTTTTTAGGTGTCTTTTTTGTTACTTTGGTGTCGTTGGTGTAGTAAGACGGATTTTACCTCGCGCGATGGGCGTCATGTTAATTTTCATCGATATTTTCAATATTTTCAACCCTTTATCCCCCACATATTGTAAGTTACAGGTTGTGTATTTCATGTATTTTATATAAGCCATGCAACTATTGCTGTACAACATTTATTGGTAGTCTTTTTGCATCTGAAATTACTCTCGAACCTTTTCGCCCCCATCAATGTATTCGTACCAAATATTTTCGTCCTAAACAATTATTATAGATTAAAGGTAAATTGAACTTGTTTTTATGCCTTTATTTATGTAAAACTATTCCATCAGTAGATTAAACAATACTTATGTATATTTTCAGGCTTTTACCGCATTGCCATTGGAATATCAACATTAATAAAGATATGGCTAATTGTTATACTAGCTGTTGTCATTTTTACCCTAGACAGCATAGTCCGACCAGGTCATTGATTTTGAAATCTAGGACATGCATGGTCAGATAATGTTATTAAAGAAAATAAATTTTTCAAACACATACAAATGTAAACATGTATCTGTATCTAATGTAGATGTAGAAGGCATTTGACTTTTTCTGCTGGTGCGTTGGTACACCAGGTGGCTCGGTTGCAATGGTTTGATGGACTGCTTGCTTACATTATATACAGTATATCAAACTGTATTATTTTAAATATGTTTGCCAAGTGGTATACTTATATTGATTATATTTTCAAAATTAATGTATATGAATGATAAACTTGAATGAAATCATTTAAATAATACGCCAATCATAACAGTAATTTATACTGATAATTATTTAATATATGTTGCTTGATACAATCGTGTACGTCTATATCAAATGAGATCATACTGCAACTTAAATGATGAATTTCAGTGATTTAAATTAAATCCAAAATGTAAGTTACTCCCATCTCTCTCCAGCAGCGCGCATACCGAAAGGTCCTGATGTGTACCTATCCTGATCCAGATCTAGATCCAAAATTATTATACATAATTATGTATCATGTTGTTTAGAGGGGATGATTGTCCCTTTGTTATATCAATGTATTGGTTTACTTCTTTAATCAGTGTGCTTAAAGATATAAAAACATAGCTCAAGGGTCAGAGCTCCGGGCAAAGAATATTTCACCCCCTGAATTTTATTCTACTGAATATTTTAGCTAGTTCCTACATTCATAAAAGTCAAATATATGCTAAGTAGTATTTGTACACATTGGTAGATTAAATTTGTACATTCAATGTTTATTTTAAATGTGTACATTAAATATTATAAGTGTTAAAAAGATATAGTACAAATGTTCATGCTAGATGAATTAAGAGCCTTAGTCAAGGGGTATTTAAACATGTTAAATGGTAACATTTTCTGAAATGTAAAACTAACATATATCATGTGTTTCAAATTTGTTTTTTTAAGTATTCATACAAATTCTATAAAGCAAAAAATATCAAACACTCATATTTTTCAATTTTGTGGGCAATTATTTTATATATTTTTTGTAAGCTTCTAAAACAACCCTATGGTCCAGCTGGACGACAAAAGAGTTGAAATTTAATGTCCCTGTCCAACTAGATTGGTTTAACCTGGAAGGAAATTAGTTAAGGTACTGTTATTCAGTACATCTCTAATACTTCAGTCACAAATAGACACCGATTACCGCCCGACCAGCGGCCGACGTATTTTTCCGTTCAACGGGCTGGCGACCGGCCGATGATCGCACGGGAACCGGGCCAACTTGTAGCCTCGGGCGGCGTCCGGATTAAGTTTAAGTCTCACTTAAAATTTGACCCGACGTCGGGCCCGGGAAGGAATCGGGTTGAGATCAAAACAAGATCGGACGATCTACGCATGGGTATCGCCCGGTGATCGCCCGACATCGGATCCATTCAACGTGTTTCGGCAAAAGAAAAGGTATTTCCCAGAGGCATATACTTTGGCCGGCGACCGTCTGATTGCCGGAGGGCCTCCGCACGATGACCGACGGACGCCGAACGATGCTCGTTATGAAACACGTACAATTTATCCGACGTCGGGCGCATGCCGGGCGATAACCGTTCGTTGATCGTCCGATCTGTTTTTGATTTCAACTCGATTTCTTTTCCGGGCCTGATGTCGCGTAAAACAAACTGTGAAATAAAACAATCAATCCGGACGCCGCCTGCTGCTACAAAATGACCCGATGTGCGTGCTATCATCGGCCGGCGCCAGCCCGATGAGCGGAAAAAAACTTCGGCCGCTCATCGGACGGTGATCGGTTTCTATTTGTGACTGAGGTTTTAAACTTTGTCACTCATCGGACGGCGGACGGTTCCGACGTGGCCAGTCTTCCCGATGCCTGGAGATCGGGCACATCGGCCGGCGACCGGATTATTTGTGACTGAGGCATTAGTCCTATTGTTAGTAGTATTAATGAAAAAAAGCAAAGAATTTAGGATATTTTTACAAGACTTATTCTTTGGAACCAATTATTGCCCATTGCAAATCAGCTTACTCACTATTTAATTGTGAGTAAATCACTTATTCCCTTATCTACCGGGTAAATTGCTTAAAAAAACAAAAACGAACAACAACACAGCATATAGGTATAAGGCATGTTATTGGCAGCAAAACACAACTTCAGTAGAATCTTGATTAAGCGGACTTCATCCAACTGTAATGACCCAGGGCGTGTTCGCGAAATACTGATGATTAACTCTTTGAAGTAAGCGGAAACCCAAAATGTAAAGGCCATCTTTGTAACTGAAAATATACTTAATTATGTTATAGCAAAGGAGTCAACAAGTAAGTAATACTGAAATATCAATAACAATAATACCGTTGGGTGCATCTAATAATAAAATCTGAAACAAACTCCATTTACTATATTAACAACAATAGTACATACAAACTTCTCTTAAAACCGTCATAGACGTAAATTTAAAAAATAAAAATTAATAAAACTAAAGCAAAATATGCACATATATCATACATATGATATAGCAAATTTAGCCAAGTAAAGGGCGGGGGGCATGAACAACGACCTTTCTTTGCTGCCAATAAAACCTCGAGTGACATTAAATGCCTCTATACACCTTTATAACGCCACTAAACCTTGCAATGCACGAGCTAATTTCCTGCTAAATAAAATCGTCAAACGAACACGTACGATCAATACCGACAACTATAAATAGAACCAATTAAGAAACGTGAATAATTTCATTCAATATAGGTGGAGTGTTAACAAATTGGTTCATCCAATAATCAGGGTTTTCATTAGGATTCTTTGTAGCAGGCTTTTGAGTTATTTGAGGAGGCGAACCTGCTAGGGGGGTCCGGGGGCATGCCCCCTGAAATTTTTTTTAAATAAAGGTGCCAAATCGTTGCTTCTGAGCGATTTTGGGCACATATGTTACATGATTTTCCTCAGTTAAAATAGAGGATATTAATGTGAATTGTTAAGTCCTCAGGTTACATCAACTCTCAGGGGTGTCAATTGTCCCAAATTTGAAATCCTGAAAATAAAATCTGGGGTCGATAGGGCCCACGGCGGGTTCAGGGCACACCCTGGACAGGGGTCCAGGGAGCCAGAGGCCCCCGGAAGCACCTGCAATTTAGCTTATTTGAAACAAAAAAATCGCTTCTCCTGAGCTTTAAGACACCTGTATTTTTAAGAGATTCAAAACAGAAAAAAATACTTTGGCTAGCAAATATCACAATATATTCCTTTAAATTTTCATTTAGATGCATGGGTCTGAGGTGAAATGTCCCTGTCGGGGGCGAAGGGCCCGGGCCCTAGCTTAATTTCTGTGCAGTACATTATACATAACATGTATTCTTTACAGTATTAATGAAAATCTGAATTAAACAAACACTGGAAATTTTAACATTTTAATAAGTTGTAACTTCCAATAATGACAATGACATTTCAAAATATATAACTAAACCAATTTAAATGACTAGTCAACAAGTAGTTATTGCAAATAAGAAGAAACAGTACAAACTGTAAACATCTTTATCACCTGTCAAACAATAACATTCAATATAATTAACCTCTACTTAATACGATCCCATTTTACCAAGAGTATGTGACTAGCAATTCAAATAATATTACCAAAGGAGTAAGTTACCTTAAGAAAAATAAAGTCTGATAAACATCACAATAATTAAAACAATAATACTGAAGCATTTTATGAGCAAATACCTGAACATTTATAAGTAATACTGTGTTAAGAGTACACAATGACTGTCTTTTTCTGAAATAATTGATTATTCAGTTTATAAAGATTGTGTGCCTGTTGACATGAAAATAATTGTTTTTATTTGATTAACTTAGGCATTTTTTTGGAAAAAAAAATCGCGCATAGTTGCCCCAGCTGATGTAATCTTAGGAATTAAATATTTTGCTGAAGAAGCTTCTTTGAGCCATTTTTTTCAAATACAAATTTGGACATAGCTTAACATTGCAGTGCCCATTCAATATATTTAGCATTTAAGGCAACCAAGTCCGACCTTAATCATGAAAAAATCAGGAGAGTTTGGGGCTCGAGAGTTTCATATATCGTAATGAAAGACTCACCCTCCTGTAAAATGTGGTAACAAATAAATCCACTTACCACTCGGAGGATCAAAACTCCGCGGAGAAACCAAACATTAACGAAATCTTTCGAAAATCGAATAAAAAACGAAATGTAAGTGTAGCAGGAAAGTGCATTTATTCGGAGTTGCCGGTAAATGATAAACGTTAACAAAACTGGAACAAGATAACTTCAACAGCGAACTATCGTTCTTACTCGAAACACAAACGAAAAAGTCGTTTATTTTTCTTTTTTTTGACATATCCAATTGTTGACTTTGTCACAGTTTGTGACCTTGAATCAAAGTCGTACAGTCTCGTTACCCGCTCCGCGATTGGACAATTATATCGATACGACCAATGAGAAAGCAGTTAACATATATCGGTTAAGGATGTTACTTCCGTTTCAGACAGTTAGTATATTAACGAATACTCGTCATTGTCGTGAAAATTTGCCGATGTTGTTTTTTTAAATTTTCTTTCCAAATTTGAGCCGGCCTGAATAACATTTGAGGCGGTCAAATTGGCCGCCGGCCGCCTCCTAATGAACACCCTGGGTATTGAATAGGCCTGAATAGTACGTGACGTCCTTGTGAGAACGCCACGTGGAAGACATTCGCGTGTAACGGACGCTGGTTTCATTTTACTACATAATCGAGTCATCAAGGTTATATTTTCTAAACAAATCATCATATTAAACTTGAAGGCATGTTTTACACTCAGACTGTTGTTCCTGTTTATATCTTATAGAGATATTGATGGGTCTTCACTTATTAATCCCTGAAATATTATAAAGTAAGAGACTAAAGTACGACTGAAAAAGTTACTCTCCAATACAAAACGGCCGTAGAAAGGGTGCACAAACAGTTGAATGTGATTTGTGTCAAGTTTTTTTTTCTTTTGTGTTCTTTGTGTACATGATATGTTTATGTTTTTTTTATTTAATCAATCGATTCAGCTTAGAATGCCCTTTAAATAAAGATATGGTTATTGGGATCTCTATGTACAAATTGTTGCATGTTTTTTTTCGCTTAAATGTGTTGCTTTTACATTGAATTATATGGGGCAAATATTAAGTGTAATGGTTCCTGTACGCATAAGGCGACTATACAGTAAGAGCGACGAATTCAGTCGCCATTCGCAAGAATATCTATCTCACTTCGCTCTTTCAATGTCATCGATTACATCAGTGCGTTCCGCACGCTGTGAAACCTTTCAACATAACCGTTCTACATATCTGTCGGGTCGCAAAACGTTTTCGTAAGTCATCGCCGCGTCTTTTGTGGACGTGGCGGATGTAGTAAGAACACGCAGCTCTGACGTGAAAGAAGTATCACCGCACTATTTTATGAAGTCAAGTCGACTCATACAAATATTCGTGTAGTTTATCTGATGTTCTCAAAATAATTGTTGAGGTGCTTTTTTAAAACGCTTTGAAGTGAATTAGCAAAAAATTCCTTCTCCACCAATAAACATAATTGAACGTTGTTCTATCTTCAGTCTACACGTCCTTGTTTCTCGAACCACATTCGGCTGGATATCGACTGCACCGTGGCAGACACCTGGGTGGAGATAGACGCTGTGAAGCTGTACGGCACCAAGGGTGAGTTCGAGAATTGTCATGTTAACAAATAACTGAAATGTTTCTGCTTTAGTACGCGCTTGATGTAATGCTGTATTTTAATGACATATATGATTGCTATGTACTTTCAGATAAAAAGCATCGTGCGAGTGAATTGTTTGTTTTATGTTCTGCACTGATACTATGCCAATCGGTTCATTTAAAAATTCAAAATTCACCTCTGACACATCGCACAGCTATTACCCCTGCAAGAAACAACGGTATCATTACAAAAAGCAATACATCGCCGACATGCACGATTATTCAAAATATATTTGTCACTATTTCAATTAATGCTATTTTTAAACGACCAGCTCTGCCGTTTGTTATCGATTATATCACATATAATACTATTTTGCTCCTCCACTGAACATTTTCTTAAAAACCGGCTTTCCGTACTTTTATTTTTCATGCATCGGCTTGCTCAATTTATGACGTATTTCTTTTGACGTAATTTCTCCGACGAAACATACCCGATTTAGTTAAATTCTCTGGATGTTAAGGACATGTAGGACGTGTAAGTTATTTATTCGTTTAGAGTGTTTATCATACATAATTGTAAACTTCGATAGGATTACAATAAAATGGTGTGAAAAAAAATATGTTTTGTTAAAGGGATAGAAGAATAGACAAAGGAAGTGAATATCGTTTTCACTTTTTTTGTTTTAAAAAATTAATTAAAGTTGTCATTGAGGTAAGCGTGTCGTTTATACTAAATTAAGATTGTTTTAATAATTGTTGTTAAAGCTGAAAACGTGTCATCAACTTATTCAAAAAATCGGTTTCAGTTGTGATCGATATTTTAATTAACCCAATTATGTACTTCGTTTAAAAATAATTATTCTCGATTAGTTTGTTGATTTGTTACTCACTTTTATGATGCTAATCATAAGTTGCCCACCGCAAGCTTCGCCATGTAAACTTTTATTCAACTTGTCGGACAAATTTAAGTACGCGATTACACTTTCATGATATTATGTCATGTCTATTAGAACAACCATACACTGCACAACAGGGAGACATTTGTATTGATTATATTGCTTTGCATATGGAATCAATAACGCGTAACTGGGTTTCTTTGTTGCGCAACAAGATGGCGGCTAGCTAGCGCGGATTTTGACGTGACGTCACAATGTTTTTGTTCGCGCGTGAAGTTTCGCAGATTTTTTTTAAACACAAAGTGTTTAAAAAGACTTAACACGACATAAATAAACATACTTAACTCAAATCTACCAGACATATGCAAAGAACGCCATCGTATGTGTTTTTCTTTAGAAATTGTATATTTAACACAATTGATATGCTGCTTTATTTTATGTAGCAGTTTTACTTTTATTACAGAGGAGGAGCAGTGGGTCTCTGGAGTGATTGGGTATTCGTCGCAGAATGGGAGCGACAAGTAAGTATCGGCAGTTTGAATATTCATAAACTTGAGCAATTGTGTGCAAGCCGTTGAAGTTATTTGTATTTAAATGAAACTATCATTGGAACCAATCGTGCCCTGCATCTGAACATATTGTTAACACATACAATAAGAATATGTTCGTTAATATATTTTTTAAAAAATAATATTACTCGTCTCGAATATAGCAGTTCACGCAATTATGAATATTTAAACGCATGCTATTTGAAATATCATATCGTTGTGTTTGTGATTTGTTGATTCATGCCATTTATGCTGAAACAATATTTAAGCACAATATTCGCTGCATAATTTTGAGGTGCCATGTCCGACTTTCCGTTGTAACATTTACGAAATACGAAACAAAGTAGTTTGCAGGACGTACAATGTACATTGCAAATGAATTGCTGATCATCCTCGATAGAGCGGAACCCTTCATCGGTTTTCATTATCACCCCTCCCTGATCCATTTTTATTATATGGGCCTCGATTTGGGAAAAGGGGCTTTATTGCTGTGCGTCTTCTTGGATTAGCCTTTGAAGTCCGCAATGGTTAAAAGTGTGCGACACTGTCCGATTGAATGGAATTTGCAATAAAATTAAGTATTTTGTCTAAACGAAGTGAGTTCTTTGCGAAAAGTCCCTGATTAGCAAGTGAGGAATGTATAGGCTAATCTTGGACGAAAATGTCACGCGTAGTTTTTTTCCAAGAACGCAGCTCATCTAGTGTTATTCGTTTTTCTGTTATAGTGCGCAGCAAATACTGGGTGTTCCAGATGTGTACCCTAGATACGAGAAGGCCATTTGTGCATGGGCCCCAGATGTCATCGACGAAAACCAGTTCTTGGAGGTTGGGAAATTACACTGTTATTGACCGATTGCATTGTCCTCCTATAGTAAGATTTATAAATCATTTTTTAAACCAAAGTTTTAACGTCATTGAATAATACCGTAATAGCTTGGAAGTGCGTGCTTTTTAAATAAATCATTGCTTTACAAGCACCGGTTTTTCATCATTGTGTTTTAACGTTAGTACTGAACTTACTATATGATACTATTACTGTATTATCTTTAAATTTTAAAGATATGCATTACTTAGTGCTTTGAAACACGTAATACACGTACCATCGTGAAATTTTGGTGTTCAGTTCCAGTTCGCCACTCCCGTCTACGTAACAAAAGTCGACGTCTACGAGGTCTACAAAGCTGGCGGTGTCAAGGCCATTAAATGCTTCGATGTCTCAGAAGAGTGGATAACGCTATGGTCGACGGACCAAGTATCCGTTTTTGAGTCTGCGAGGATATTTAGTCCATCGTTTACGGTAAAAGCAAGAACAGAAAAGTTAGGTTTAGTAAGTTCAAACTTCTTAACCAGTTTAAACCCGCAATTATTTGCATGGAAAATTCGAATGCCGTTGACCCTAGACATAACCATGCTAATGTGCTCTGTCGCACTGTATGTTTTTTGTGGTATCTTTCATAATGGGTAATTGATTATTTGCATTAAATAAAATACTAGCTTCCACTAATTTCTCGTCTAGTATTGGAACATGAGTTTCATTGTTTTGTTTTATTTCGTAATGGTCGTGTGGAAAATTTGGAGACTTCTTTACTTAAAATTGAAGTATCGGAAGGAACGCATTAACGTGTATCAGAACTAACACAAGAACAGAACGAACGTTTAAAGCGTGGTATTGACATGAATAGGCCTCAATAGTACTTGACGTCCTTGTGAGGACGCCACGTGGAGGACCTTCGCGTGTAACGGACGCTGGTTTCATTATACTTCATGATCGAGTCATCAAGTCTGTACTCTCTAAACAAATCATCATATTTAACTCGAAGGCATGTTTTACACTTAGACTGTTGTTCTTGTTTAATCCTTTAGAGATATTGATGGGTCTGCACTTATAAATCCTTGAAATATTATAAAGTTAGAGACTAATGTACGACATTGCACTGAAAAAGTTACTCTCCAGTACAAAAGGGCCGGAAAAAAGAAGGTGTAAAAACAGTGACATTTGATTTGGGTCAAGTTTTTCTACGTTTATGTACTTTGTGTGCATGACATGTCATTCAATTTTTTTTTTATTGATCGATTCAGCTTAGAATGCCCTTTAAATAAAGATATGGTTATTGGGATCTCTTTGTACAAAGTGTTGCATTTTTTTGCGCTTAAATGTGTTGCTTTTACATTTAATTATATGGGGCAAATATTACGTGTAATGTTAGCTGTACGCATAATACGACTATACAGTAAGAGCAATTAATTTAGTCTTCATTCGCAATAATATCTATTTCACTGGACTCTTTCTATGTCATCGATTACGTCAGTGCGTTTCGCACGCTGTTTAACCTTGCAGCATTACCGTTCTACATATCTGTCAGGTCGCAACACGTTTTCGCAAGTCATCGCCGCGTCCTTTGTGGACGTGGCGGATGTAGTAAGAAAACGCAGCTCTGACGTGAAAGAAGTATCACCGCACTATTTTATGAATTCAAGACGACTCATACAAATATTCGTGTAGTTTATCTCATTTTCTCAAAATATTTGTTGAGGTGCTTTTTAAAAACGCTTTGAAGTGAATTAACAGAACATTCCTTCTCCACCAATAAACATAATTAAACGTTGTTCTATCTTCAGTCTACACGTCCTTGTTTCTCGAACCACATTCGGCTGGATATCGACTGCACCGTGGCAAACACCTGGGTGCAGATAGACGCTGTAAGGCTGCACGGCTCCAAAGGTGAGTTTGAGAATTGATATGTTAACAAAGAACTGAACTGTATCTGCTTTAGTACACGCTTTATGTAATGCTGTATATTAATGGCATATATGATTGCTATGTACTTTCAGACAAAAATCATCATGCTAGTGAAATGTTTTTGTTTATGTTCTGTACTGAAACTATGCCAATCGGTTCATTGAAGAATTCAAAATTCACCTCTGACACATCGGATAGCTATACCCCGGAAAGCAACAACGTAATAAAACACAAAAAGCAATTCACAGCCGACATGCACAATTATATCAAATATATTTGCCACTATTTCAAGTTATGCTATTTTCAGACGTCCGGCCCAGCTATGCCGTTTTTTAGCGATTATATCACATATCATACTATTCTGTACCTCCACTAAACATTTTCTTTAAACCGGCTTTCCGTGCTTTTATTTTTTATGCATCGGATTGCGCAATTTATGACGTATGTCTTGTGACGTTTTTTCTCCGACGAAATATACCCGTTTTAGTTAAATTCTCTGGATGTTAAGGACATGTAGGACGTGTTTTTTTTAAGTTATTTATTTGTTTAGAGCATCGAACGAATGCTAAACGTATTTCGGATATTGTGTTTAGCATGCATAATTGTAAACTTCGATAGGATTACAATTCAATAGTGTGATTTAAAGTATGTTTCGATAAAATAATGAAATAAAAGAAAATGGAAGTGAATATTGATTTCACTTTTTTATTTGACAAAATTAATAAACGTTGTCATGGAGGTAAGCGTGTCGTTTATACTAAATTAAGATTGTTTTTAAAATTCTTTTTAAAGCTGAAAAGTGTCATCAACTTATTCTATAAATCGGTTTCAGTTGTGATAGATATTTCAATTAACAATTCCAATTATGTACATCGTTTAATAATAATATTTGTTCTTGATTATTTTGTTGATTTGTTACTCACTTGTATGATGCTAATGATAAGTTGCTCACGGCAAGCCTTGCCGAGTAAACGTTTATTCAACTTGTCGGACAAAGTTTAGTACGCGATTACAATTTCATTATATTATTTCATGTCTATTTAAACACCCATACACTGCACAACAGGGAGTAATTTTTATTGATTATATTGTTTTGCATATTGAATCAATAACACGTAAATGGGTTTTGTAGTTGCGCGACAAGATTGCGGCCAGCTAGCGCGGATTTTGACGTTACGTCACAATGTTTTTGTTTGCGCTTGAAGTTTTGGAAACAAAATATTTAAACACAATTAAGTGTTTAAAAAGACTTACACGACAGAAATAAACATCGATAACTAAAATCTATTTGACATATGCAAAGAACGCCCTCGTATGTGTTTTTTTAGAAAGTGTATATTTAACACTATTGCTTTGCTGCATTATTTTATGTAGCACTTTTACTATTATTACAGAGGCAGGGCAGTGGGCCAATGATGTGATTAGGTATTCGTCGCAGTATGAGTACGTAGGGTGGAGGTAATTATCGGCAGTTTGAATATTTATTAACTTGAGCAATTGTGTGCAAGACGTAGAGGTTCTGTGTATGGCTTCTATGGCGACAGGGCATTTAAATGAAACTATCATTGGAACTAAGTGTGCTCTATATCTGAACAGATTGTAAACACATACAATAAGAATATGTTCTTTCATATATTATTTATATATAATATTACCCGTATTGAATATAGCAGTTTACACAATTATGAATATTTAAGTGCATGTTATTTGAAATATCCAATTGTTGTGTTTGTTATTTGTTGATGCATGCCATTTATGCTGAAACAATATTTAAGCACAATATTCGATGCAAAATGGTTAGGTGTCATATCCGACTTTGCGTTTTATTATTTACGAATAATATCCTCGGCAGAGCGGAACCCTTCGTCCGTTTTTATAATCACCCCTCCCCGGAACATTTTTGTTATATGGGCCTCGCTCTTGGAAAAGGGGCTTAATATATGTGCGTCAATGGTCTTCTCGGATTAGCCTGTGAAGTCCGCAATGGGTAATAGAGTACGACACTGTCCGCTGTTATGAAATTTGCGTTTTAATGAAGTCTCTTTTGTACACGAAATGAGGTCTTTGCGGAAAGTTTCCTCCCTGATAAGCACGTGAGGAATGCACAAACTAATCTTTGAGGACAAGCTCGCGCGTATTTTGTTCCAAGAACGCGGCTCATCAGGAGTAATTCGTTTTTCAGTTATAGTGCGGAACAAACACTGGGTGTTCCAGATGTGTACCCTAGATACGGGAGCGACAAATGGGCATGGCACGCAGCTGTCATCGACGCAAACCAGTTCTTAATGGTAGGGAAACTAGACTGTTATTGAGCGATTGTATTGTCCTCCAATAGTTAGAGTTATAAATCGTTTTTCAAACCAAAGTGTTAACGTCATATAATTAAACCGTAATAGCTTGGAAGTGCGTGCTTTTTTAATAAACCATTGCTTTACAGGCACCGGTTTTTCTGCATTGTATTTCTCCGTTAAGACAAAACTTACTATTTGTAACTTTTAGTGTGTCCTCCTTAAAGTAATGCATTATTCTATGCTTTAACTCGTAATACACGTACCATCGTGAAATTTTGGTGGTCAGTTGAAGTTCGCAACTCCCGTCTACGTAACAAAAGTCGACGTCTACGAGACTTTCAATGCTGGCGGTGTCAAGGAAATTGGGTGCTTCGATTTCCAAGAAGAAATGTGGCCCAACGGAACAATGGTCGTTAACAGGAGGTGGATTTAGCTATGGTCGACGCCCCAAGTATCCGTTATTAGGTCTGCGAGGATATTTAGTCCATCGTTTGAGGTAAAAGAACGAACAGATAAGTTAGGTTTAGTAAGTTCAAACTTCTTTACCGATTTAAACACGCAATTATTTGCATGGACAATTCGAAGGCCCTTGACCCTAGACATAACCATGCTTATGTGCTATAATGTCGTACTGTTGTTATTGTCTTGTATCTTACATACGGGTAATTGATAATTTGCATTAAATAAAATACTAGCTTACACTATTTCTCTTCTGGTATTGGAACATGAGTTTCAGTATTCCGTTCATTTTCGTAATGGTCGCGTAGAAAATTTGGAGACTTCATTACTTACATTTGAAGAATCGGAATGAACGCATTAACGTATATCACAACTAACAAAAGAACAGTACGAACGTTTAAAGCATGGTATTGACATACATAGGACTCAATAGTACGTGACGTCCTTGTGATTACGCCACGTGTAAGGCATTCACGTGTAACGGACGCTGGTTTCGTTATACTACATAATCGAGTCATCAAGTCTGTACTCTTTAAACAAATCATCATATTTAACTTGAAGGCATGTTTAACACTTAGACTGTTGTTCTTGTTTTATCCTTTAGATATATTAATGGGTCTGCACTTCTAAATCCCTGAAATATTATAAAGTAAGAGACTAAAGTACGACATTGCACTGAAAAAGTTACTCTCCAATACAAAACGGCCGAAAACAATAAGTTGCCCAAACAGTTTAATTTGATTTGTGTCAAGTTCTTTCTTCGTTTGTATTCTTTGTGTACATGACGTGTCTTTTTTATTTTTCTTTAATCGATCGATTCAGCTTAGAATGCCCTTTAAATAAAGATATGGTTATTGGGATCCCAATGTACAAATTGTTGCATTTTTTTCGCTTAAATGTGTTGCTTTTACATTGAATTATTTGTGGAAAATATTTAGTGTAATATTAGGGTTATCTGTACGCATAAGGCGACTATACAGTAAGAGCGATGAATTCAGTCGCCATGCGCAAGAATATCTATCTCACTTCGCTCTTTCTATGTCATCGATTACGTCAGTGCGTTCTGCACGCTGTAAAACCTTTCAGCATTACCGTTCTACATATATGTCGGGTCGCAACAAGTTTTCGCAAGTCATCTCCGCGTCCTTTGTGGACGTGGCGGTTGTAGTAAGAACACGCAGCTCTGAAGTGAAAGAAGTATCATCGCACTATTTTGTGAATTTAAGTCAACTCATACAAATATGCGTGTAGTATATCTGATTTTCTCAAAATAATTGTTGCAGTGATTTCACAAAACGCTTTGAAGTAAATTAACAGAATATTCCTTCCCCACCGGTAAACATACTTGAACGTGGTTGTATTTTCAGTCTACAATTCGTTGTTTCTCGGACACCATTCTGCTGGTTATCGACTGCACCGCTGCAAACACCCCGGTGGAGATAGACGCTGTGAGGCTGAAAGGCTACCAGAGTTAGTTCGATAAGTGTTATGTTAACTAATAACGGAAATATATATGCTTTAGTACACGCTTTTTGTAATGCTGTATTTAAATGACATATATGATTGCTATGTACTTTCAGAAAAAAAATTATCATGCGAGTGAAATGTTTATTAGGTTTTGCACTGAAACTATGCCAATCTGTTCATTTAAGAATTCAAAATTCACCTCTGACATATCGGATAGCTATTACCCCGGCAAGCAACAACGTCAAAATCACAAAAAGCAATAACCAGCCGACATGCACAACTATATAAAATATAATTGTCACAATTTCAACGAATTTTTTTTTCCATGTCTGTCGTTTGTTATCGATTGTATCACATATAATACTATTTTGCTTTTCCACTAAAACTTTTCTCAAAACCGGCTTGCCGTACTTTTGTTTTTCATGCATCGGATTGCGCTGTTTATGACGTATGTCTTGTGACGTAATTTCTCCGACGAAACATATCCGTTTTAGTTAAATTCTCTGAATGTTAAGGACATGTAGGACGTAGTGTGTTTTAAGTTATTTATTTGTTTAGAGTCGTGGAGTCGTCTTGCAAAACGTGACTATGTGAATGAAGTGCTAGAAGATAAGGAGGACAAGGCCGTTACAGCCGTTGAGTCCGCAGCAGCAAAGATGAGCATCAAGCAGCTACTCGCGCACGTTAGGAAATAGGTGAGAACACGATGTATGTTCGTGATATTTTAAATGAACACTTACGATAACAGAGGAGAACACGATGCAGTTTAATTGTAGAGTTATTGAGGGCTTCTGGAATATGTGAGAACGCAAGGCGAGGTTTTATTTATAATACATTATATGAGAATCTATCCTCAATCATTTTGGGCCATTTTCGCGATGCGAACATTTTGTATTTACACAATGAACCCATTGTTAAGAAATGTTAAATGTGGATACGTTTAAACAAATGCTTACTAAAAGACGTATACATATCGCAGAAAATAAAATGTATATTATGAAATTGATTTTGCAGACTGGAAATCCGACTACGCTACCCCTACGACGACAACGGCAACTTGAAAAGTGAAGTTTTGAAAAAGAACATGCTTATGATATAATCCATCTTCAACAAACATCTTGTACACAAGCTTTGTGTCTGGTGTTGTGTTAATGCCCCCGGTAGGGTGGCATTAAGCAGTTGAACTGTCCGTCAGTTCGTCTATCAGTCTGTCAGTCTGTGCGTCCGTCCGAAAACTTTAACATTGGCCATAACTTTTGCAATAATGAAGATAACAACTTGGTTTTTGGCATGCATGTGTATTTTATGAAGCTGCACATTGTGAGTGGTTAAAGGTTAAGGTCAAGATCAACCTTCGAGGTCAAAAGTAAAAAATACAATGCAAGGGAAGTAATAAGCTTTAAAAGGGGAATAATTTCTCAACCTGCCCTATGATATATTGAATTTTTATTTAAAAGCGGCGCAATCGATTCTCACCAAGGCGACCCGGGTTTGATCCCCGTTCCCGGCGCATGTGAATTTGGTTGGTGGTCATCATACCGGACAGGTGGGGTTTCCTCCGGGTAATCCGGTTTCCCCCCACATCACAAGACAACCTCAAAATTAAAAATATTTCAGTAAACAATAAATAGCTAGAAATTGCAGCTATCATTCAAAATTCGTCCCAACTTTCGGGAGTCTAACATCCGATTAGGAAGGAGTGCTGGGACACACTCCGGGTCCTCACCTAATGCAGCCTCTGGCGCGGAGGGACCTCATTAACATTGAAATACACACACAGGGGCATTGGTTTCTGACAGACACATCTATTGTTTATAAATAAAATTGCATTTGTATACATGTCTGTGTTCTATTATTTACCTTTTAAATGTTTGAGATATATTGGCGAACGTTTGAGAAAGTTCATAGTGTTTTGATTCACAGTGTTTCAAACAACCTGGCATGGCCGTTAAAAATTAGTATTAAATTGTTCAACGAAAAAGACCTAAGTGACTTGTTCATTGATATTTCAAGAAGTTATTATGGTGGCTAACATATAGTATTCACATTGCTTAGTTCACATATAATTTTCAATAAACAATTTCAGAACGTTCTACATCAATATTTAGTTTGGAATAAAAAAATTGAGCTGAAGCTAAGCCTGTTTAAACATGCTTTAAAATGTTTAACCGGGTTATGTTTTTACTATTCTTCACATGTTTTACTTTTCGTACGAAGAATGCGGTTGCTGGTAAACTTTGCTATGCTATGAAATACTGTTTTGTTTTAAAACAATCTCACGCATTCATCATTTACACAAATGCTATACTACCATTCTTTCAAATATGTCTTAAGCATAATATTTGTGAAAAAGTGCGGTTCTTCATAGTCAATTTAGTATCAACACACATTAGCACTATGAAACAGCAGTTATTTACAAATGTATTACAGCAAGCGTAATGGAATACTTCAATTTCATGTTTGCTAGTTAAATATACTGAACTATCAGGATATTGATAAGAGTTACAAACATTCATTCCAGTTTGATCAATACTACGTCAGACAAGCGACATCTTAAATGACAATTATATTTGTCTATACATTGACCTAGTTGTTCATCCTCATGATCTAGATTAAATTGGTTTAGATAATTCAAAAAAATGAGATTACGTTTTATCTTCTCACCTGCATTATTCGTACCCGTCAAGTTAACTTGATTCCATAGCGACGTTGATGTTGTCTTCCTCTGTTATACGTATTGTTAACTTCTTCTGTTACAAAGGACGTGTTAATATCAGCTACCAACACGTCCCTGTATACTATTTAACGTCAGCTCCAACTGATTATATAACACGTTGTGCAAATGTTATCTCACCACAATTGGGTCTTTTTTAAGCGTAACAGATAGTATTTATTGAATCGTGTGTTCGCAATTGGCGCATCATACTCTATGTACAACGAAAGTTTCAACCGCCTCCGCACATGTCTTCCTTGCGTGAATACTGTGATAATTGCGTTGGTATTTATAGTAACAAGTTCATACCTAGCTTGGCATAGTGCTTCATAACATAGTACTGAGCTTGTGCTTTGGACGCGCGAGTGTTATCTCGTATACTGATGATCTATTAACTTCACAAGATATTATTGCAATTATACATATGTGATTGTTTATGGAATTGCAAACATGTTAAACTTTATCATATCAAATACCTGCTGATTATAAACCACTCAATGTACACTTCAGAAGAAATATTTATGTCAAGATCCCTTTCCATTTACCCTGCGTTTAATTTGCATTATTCAGTGGTTAAATTGCATTTTTAAACTAGCAAAGTTAGTTTACCATCGTCTCGAAATACCTACACGTTTAGAGTATAATGTATGGCCACAAGTGTTGCCTGCTCTATTTTAAAGCAAGCAGTAGAGGGTCATTGCTGACTTATACCATGAAACGAGCAAATTATTTCAGTTGATTTTGCAAGCAAAATACTTATTTGTATTCGTTTTTTTTATTTATCCTGTTATTTTTGCTCATGATGTTTTTATTTCTAACTTTATAATTCATACGGAATACGTTACAAAATCAGAAAATATTGATCATAATTAGTGATTACAACAATAGTGAGACAAATTATATTAAACCATTTTTATGTCACCACAGTATAACCTCAATCTTAAAACCACACATGCATGTACACAAGATAAGTGACCTTGAACATACTAATAGCGTGCCAACGGTATCAGAAATCAAACATTGTATATGACAAAGATAGGAACTACGAACTATTACTTGTGTATTTAAACTCCTCAGGCTTGGGGTGGGGTAAATTTCGTAACCAATAACATTTGTTGTTAAATACACATAAACATCGGTCGTTATAATTGAATCAAAGCTTCTTTTATGTAGGGCGTACGCTTGGATTATCACAACGGTCCACTCGCGCAATACGATGAATGGTGCTGAAAGATCCGAATAATGTTATTTTGACGGTCTAACAAAGTAAACCCACCACCACCTGATATTACTACCACATGATTTTGTTTTAGATATTTCAACAGTTGTAGTTCAAATTACTTCATTTTGAAGTTACCTTATAGTGCCTTTATTTTTCAAGGATTGCACGAAATATTCGAATATGACAGTAAAGATAGTGCACAAGTCTCGTTTGCTGACTGATCGTCTATATGTTATAATTTTTTGCAAATTTTAAATATAATTTAAACGTTCAAACATAGAATCCAAAATAAATATATTTGTTTGCCGTTTTTATGCGAAATATAGATAAATGTATATTACAAATCCATCTCTTATACATGTATACATGTATACCCGTGTTAACATAATTATATTCGCTGGCTAAGTTTCATTACTGCCGGTTGTTTAGTGTAATTATGCGTAATGATACGTTCATGCTTAATAATCTTGCCCATTAAAATATCTGTGAAACTATCCCGAAAAATAAAAATTGAGCTGATTCATTTGTTGTTATTTTTTGCAATTAAGAGCAATGTTCTCAAATACTGTATTTTTCTTATTTTTTAAGTGGTTTCTATTTGAATGTTTTATCATTTTGAAAAAGATACTCTTTTAACTACCTTACATTTGTTTACAGGCTTCGGTGTCTGGCATTTATTGCTCATAAAAATGGTGGACGAAACATTTTGATAAATTCTACCAAATTAAGTAGCAAAATTCATATCCTACAAAAAAGGTAAGAATTTTACACGTTTTA
Source organism: Dreissena polymorpha (assembly GCF_020536995.1). Lineage (NCBI taxonomy): Eukaryota > Metazoa > Mollusca > Bivalvia > Myida > Dreissenidae > Dreissena > Dreissena polymorpha. The sequence goes on from NC_068365.1 coordinate 38,712,075, forward strand.
AGTGGATTTTCTTTAATACAGCCACGTGAAGCGTCTTTTGAATCCAGTCATACAATTATGTCGGCTTTCAAAATAATGATACAAAAATTGAAAGAACACTTTCAAACCGTTGTAACATAACAGTAAATAGTGTTAATCTATACGATATCGGCAAAAATTGAATATTAGACCGTGCATCTCAATTAAATAGAAAGCTGTACAACTTGGGTACCTATTTTCGGGTAAAGATTATAAGCTTTCATTTGTCTATTATTTAGGGCATTTGCAGTACTCTTCTTTACAAAAATCAACTGACAAATGTGTTATAATATGGTGTAAACATATCATGAATATGTTCAGTACAAATATTAGGTTTTTTTGCATTGCATTTAGTTTTATGGAATAAAAATTGTGAGTACAAATAAAATATTGTGCTTTCGAAAAATAACACGTTATATATATTATCATAAAATAAATACTGGTAATGATGGACCAAAGCGATCATATTGGTTCTGTCAATGGCGGTTGATTGAGATACAAACTATGGACCATGCTCTATGAAAACGGGGTTTAATATACGATTGTAAAGTGTCGTCCCATATAAGCTTGTTCAGTCTGCATAGGCTAATCAAGGACGACACTTTCCGCTTAGTTTTTGTTTCAAGAGTCTCTTCCTAGCAAAAAAACAGTTTAAGCGGAAAGAGTCGTCCCTGATTAGCCTGTGCGGACTGCACAGCCTAATATTGGACGAAACTTTACACACATGCATTAAACCCCAATTTCACAGAGCAATGCAAATATATTTGCATATTCACATGATAGTATTTGACAGCAAGTTTTGTTACTTGGATTCCAAGAGGAACTAGTAAAGATCTAATTTAGGAAACCTACGACCATAACATTATTTAACGATATTATTAAAGTAGCCTCAGTTTCCAATGGAAATCGATTTAATCCAGTGCTTGATATTTAAATCTCCAACGATCAAACTGGTTTCATTGAAGGTCGATACACTGGCAAAATACTAGATTACTTTACAGCGTGCATAAAATATATCTGTCAAAGATAAAATTTATCGTAAACATGTTCTTTTTCACGGTTTCTTTTTCGAGTCTCTTTTGTCGTAGTAGGCGTAGCACGGTCGGGTTTCAAGTCTGCAAATTTAATCAAACAAAATAATTGAGCCGTTCTTTGCGAAAATGGGGTTAAATGCATGAGCGTAAAGAGTCGTCCCAGATAAGCCTGTGAAGTCCACACAGGCTTACCAGGAACGACACGTTCCGCCTAAAATGGATTTGTGCAAAGAAGATACTTTATGTTAACGAAAAAAAACATGAAAGCGGAAAGTGTCGTCCCAGATTAGCCTGTGCGGACTGCACAGAATAATCTGGGACGACACTTTACGCACATTCTTTAAATTTCTTTTTTAAAGAGCATGGCCCGCCCATATATTGTTTTCTGCTGAAAGTACCTAAATCAGCTTTAATCAATGTTTAAATGAATAAAATCGATACATTTTGTAGAAACAAAAGGTTCGCCTAGCAAAAGTTGCCTATAAACACCACAATAACCCAGCGGTGGGTTCCAACAAATTTGTGTCGATAGGTTCGCACATGATGTCTTCATAGTTTACTCAAGCCTTCCATCTATTCCGGAAGAGCTCAAATAATGCATATCCAATATTATCGGCGGTGTTTATGAAAACTTCAATTTACATGCCTTTTGTTCGAACTGTTTCCGAAAGGTTTTCTCAAATAACAACAACGCAAAGTGTCTCCTCACCTTTTTCCTGAACACCCCCTGAACGTCGATAATCCAAACTGCGTAGGATAATTCAAACTGAAGACAAAAATGGCGACATAAATAAAGACTCCAGTCATTTATTTCTAAGAACACGTTTATTTAAGTTTAGTTGTGACATAATAAACGTTTCTTTTTTATAAAATTTTATTTGCCGGATACAATGCGCTAATAAACCCATAGCAATTAAAAACAATTACGTCGAAATAAAATGTATGTGTTTGAAAATCTGGAAAAAGTGAATGAAATTGTCGAAAGGCTTAGGCCAAAAACAATTTTTAATCGAATGTTTTCAATGTTTTAATGCTTGGACGTATATATTAACCATTCATATATGTATGTAAAAGAAAATGTTTGGGGAAAATGCTCGAAAACACAATATATTCGTATTTGTTTGGGACAAGAATATACAAATTGGATAATGACCTAACTAGTGTATGGATAATTCCAAACTAAAATAAGGAATTCGATGGATAATGACCAAACTGCCAGATTACTTTATGTAAAGATCTATGTAAAATGAACACTCTTGCAAAATATTTTGAGATTTATTTTATTGCTGACAACAAAAGCATTTTAGCACATTGTTTAACAATTATCATACAACATTATTGTGTTATCTTTTCATGTAAAACTTGTTTTTCTTCTTCTTCGTCCTGAAATGACAACTCAAATTCTTCGTCATGCCGATCGATCTCCATTCCCGTCAAAGGAGTTGAACGGAAAAAATGAATATGGCATAAAACTGTATTCAAATGTTGAAAATAAATAAGCATTTTCATACGAATGCCTCTATCAGTCTGGTCCTACCACGTAGCGAAATAAAGCCAATACTATGCGCCCAAGCCCCGGCTCTTAAACTATTTGCCACCACTGGCACCAATTTAAAGGAACGAATCGACAGTATTTCCCTATATAATAAAATATCAAATATTCAAAAATACAAAAAGTTCAAATTGTATTAACATACAATCGGAAGGAAAAAAACGTAATTGATGAAATCGGAACGAAAAATTGTCCTCATACAGTATTCCCACCAAGCTTTCAATAGGGTTCAAAGTCATTCCATATAGAACTCACGAGCTTTCTATGCTAAAATACCGTTAAAGTCGTTTATCGTCAGTAAGCATGCGCATAGCGGGGTACTGTACAATTAACTCGTAATTATTTTACTACTACTTCGATTTTCCCGCGCCGGCAAAATGTGTCACGGGAAAAACGTTTTAATATTATTAAATTACATAATTTACAGAAGATTTTTAATTTATTCCATTTTCAACGCGACATTGACGGTATAACACGTTATGGAATATACTAGCCTGTATTCAACCTTGTGGGATATACCTGTCGCGTGCAAGGACTACTTTTTACTTCACCACTGATTGATTTTTCATAAGAAATAAAGTCGAGAAATCTTAAGCTTCAAAATCATGAGACCTTCAACCTTTAAATCTAGTCATATGACATAATTTTTCGCCATCCGTATAATGAATCAGCTGATTGATGGCGTCATAAAATGACATACTTATTGCGTCATTTCCCCCCCCCCCAAACAAAAAAAATGACGATTTAATATAAACGCGACTTTATAATTTATATTTATATATCTATATATATGTAATTGAGATTAAAATTTTAAAGGATATTCCTGATATAATTTGGCATAACTCTGTTACAGTTTCATTCGCTATTCTGTCAATTAACGTGTAAATAATTCAACACATAGGTCGCATTTCATGAAAATTATCATTTTCCGAAGACAAATTTAGCGTTTTTATACTACAAAACTATTAAATCATTGCAAAACTCAAAACACATGTGTGTGTCAGACATTCATTATCACATGTGTAGAAAAAAAAACATCCTTATAGTTACTAAATTAGCAGAAATGATATAATAATCACCTACCTTTCAGTTTCAGTTTCAGTCTCGGCCGACATTTGTTTCTTCAGTTTGAATTATCCAACTCAGTTTGGATTATCGACGTGCAGGGGGTGCTGAAGTGATGAAGTAAGCAGCGTCTTGGCGACCCGTTTGTCACCACCCTCAGCGGCATCAACTTCCTCGTCCTCCTCCTTACGAAGCATGGCCTCAACATGCTCGAACACCTTGTTACACAGCTCAAACAGCTGTTTTATCTTCTTTTAATGATTTCATTTTATGTTTTTATATTACATTTTATATTGGATACACTAAGAATACAAGCTTCAATCAGTTTTACACTACATGAGAGGGAATCCCAAAGCTAAGTACTATTCCGTGGCTTTCCTTCCCTCCTCATCGGCTTTCTGAAACATATGGGAGGCTACTGGCTATTTTAAAAATAATAGCTGTTTAATAGGGGGGCAAGTGGTGTAAAAAAAGTATAGCTGTGACATAGAGGAGGCAACAGGTTATTTAAAAAAGAATAGCTGTGATATAGAGGATGCAACTCGTTATTTAAAAAAGAATAGCTGTGATATAGATGAGGCAACTAGTTATTTAAAAAAGAATAGCTGTAATATAGAGGAGGCAACGGGTTATTGAAAAAAATTAGCTATAATATAAAGGAGGCAACTGGTTATTCAAAAAGAAGAGCTGTAACATAGGGGAGACAACTATATAATAACAAAGAATAGCTCTAATATAGCGGAGGAAACCGGCTATTAAAAAAAATAGCTGTAACATAGGGGAGACAACTAGTGATTTAAAAAAGAATAGCTGTAATTTAGCGGAGACAACTGGTTATTTAGAACAGAATAGAAGTTATATAGAGGAGGCAACTGGTTATTTAAAAAAATAGGTGTAACATAGGGGAGGCAACTAGTTATTTAAAAAGGAATAGCTGTAATATAGAGGAGGCAACTGGTTATTTAAAAAAATACTGTAAGATAGAGGAGGAAACTGGTTATTTTTAAAAGAATAGCAGTAGCATTGAGGGGGCAGTTGGTTATTTTTGAAAAGAATATCTGTTACAAAGAGAAAGCAAATGGTTATTTTAAAAAAAGAATAGCTGTAACATAGGGCAGAAAACATGCTGCGTGTTTGTTGACGCAATGGTTAGGAAACTGTTTATTTCGAAAGGAAAGCAGCAACCTAGGCGAAATAAACTTTTTAAGAAAAATACATGCAAGATATAAGTAAGACACACATTTGCAAAATATTGAATACATTTGATTATGTTGAAAGTTTATCAACATCCAACGTCATGACATTGGAACATATTGCATAAATGGGTATGTGGAATGTGACAATATGCAACATCGTAGCATTAAGGAAATTCTAGTCATTTTACTGTTTTAATACTCTAAAATACAAAGTTCTTTTATTTCATGACATTTTTAAAGTAAGCAGCCCGGACTAGTCTTATGTATTGATCATGTATTTCGTCGTCTATACAAGAAAAAACATTAGGTTTTGTTAATGTGCTTATGAACACTTTCGTATTATTATTTTTCCCTTTTCAAGTGATTTATTATACGAATAAGTTTACTGGCTGAGAAAATATAATTCGGGTCTTACCAACAGCTTTCTACCCGCCTCCATGACATGAGGGCATGCGCTCGCCAGCACCGGGTCTTCGCCTGGAAATTAACAAACAATATGTATTTAACTATGTGTCGTGTTGCTGTGTTTGACGCTATACATAGTTTTAAGTAAACGCGTTATGTACTGGGGCGTAACAATAAATATTCAGAATTGACAAATACGGAAAATATCATTTTTATCCCGACACTAGATGGTGTTGACTTAATCTACAAATTGATAATATGTGATTGTTTTTAATCTGTTTGCGTTGTTATTTGTTTTATGTCTGTATCATTTTTGTTTTTTTGTCACGTAGTTGTATTGTCACTTATTATTTAATCATGCAATAAATTGAAGTATTTTTATACACAAGCAGTGATTTATTGTAAAATTGTCATTGTGCCGAAAATACCATTAACTCCAACTAGCTCTGGTATAATACTCACTATCAACTTTGTCTAATTCTTTGGCCGAATGGATGTTATTTCAACTAATGCTGTATAATATGTACCATTAACTTCAACTGAATGTTGGGGAACATTGATGTAAGCGCACTTATAACACACGAATAATACACATGGTAAGCTCTGAATGGTTTCATTGTCGCTTTGATGAAATTACCAAATCAGCAGTCGTGATATACGTACCTTCAACTCAGACATATTCGATTGCCGCCTCGATGAAATAAACCTCAGTAAGTCGCAGTGTATAACTAACCGTACACTCCAACTTCTTCGAGAGCCGCCTGTATGTGCTCTCCCGACTGTTCAACCAGTATTTCACCACTCTCGCACTTGGCGTAAAGAGCAGCAACTAATTTGAAAAATAAACGTTAACGAATTCAGAGTTTGTAGTGCTTTAAATCTCGTTTAACCACCTTTTGGTTAAAATAAGACAACACACTAGAACGACTACAATGCGACAATTATTAATAAATTGTGTAACCAAAAGTGTTATAATTCCGCATTTTGATTAGATTAAGCATTTGTTAATTAAAGGGATCTACATACGCATATTTGAAAAAAAATCGACAAAAAAACTTATTAAACATATCACTTATCGATATTAACTCGATATTTTTTAACGGTATACAACATTACATTAATGACATGCAATTTAGCAAACATCTTAATAATTTGTTATCATCAAATGAAGCCATTTGAAATCAATGTGGATTCGTCGTTCGAGCAATTTTGCTTCAACCAACAGCGGCTAAAATGGAGTTTTAAGTTTGTAAAAGCAATAATATTGGGCTGTTCCTAACACAGAAGAGTAAAGATGTGCAAGCTATGGCTTTATATCAACGGTTTAATGTACAATAATATGGGCGGTTGGTTTAAACCAAGACCTAAATTGAGGTATCGACTAGTACACTAAATGTTTATACCGAGAACCTGTGTATGATAATGACAAAAGGTGCTTACATTGTACATTCCATCAAGCCATATGGCAAGACTTGGCCGTCTGCACCTTCTGGTTTGCGCCCGCCATTGTTCAGACCTGAAATGCATATTACATTGAATTATACAACTCACCTGTTGGAGACGATAATATGAACATGTGCTCGCTTGAGCTGATATGATACCCATCGACAATACACATACAAAAGTAAAGTTAGACAAAAGGCAAGAGCTCATTGATATTTTGTGATCTATATTATTTTCAAATACGCTGAGAAGACCTACGTGCTAATCATCACACGTATTCTGACAGATGCTTTATCGTCTTATACATATCTGCTGCCAACATCGTTATGGTACTAATTACTACACATATTCGGTTTAATTGTTGTTCATACTTCAAATAATATGATTCAGACACTTAATGTGGTACTAATCATATTTATAATGCTAACAACAAATAAACACTAATTTTACGAACTGTTTATTGTGTCATTCGATTTTTTTTTAACTTTTCCATAACTAATAATTAAGGCATAACTTTAACCAATTTTAAGGTAAATTTTAAACAAATTGAGTGTTCTCGTATAAGTGATAATACGCGTTTAAATATGATGCTTTGTGGTTGTTGTTTTTATTAATTTAAAAATCATGAGACTGTACAATCCATGCATAAACAAAGTAAGGTTTTAACTAAGAGCTGTTCTATATATCAATAACTCGCATAGAGTTAAACAATGCAAGTATGTTTGAGTTATTTATTTACAATCATATTCTTCATTAATAAAGTCTTTTTTACTAACTCAATAACCCTGTAAAATGAAACATACGTATTTCGGTTATATTTTAATAAAACAAACTGAATACTATTTCATGTGTTCCCGATTGCGTATAATCTCGATTCAACACAATTTTCCATGCAAATTAAATTTAGAATACTTGATAGGCGCAACTAAATATTGATTGATTCTAAAGTCACTTAATTATGCCAATAAAGTGTCAAAATGTAAGTTTAAACTATGAAAATATAATATCCAAAATGTATTTGTTATTACGAACCCATTTTTTCAATTACAATTAACATCAGCTAAATGATTAAATTTTAATTAATACAAGCTAAAGCAACGTACCATGCTCAGCAAGTTTCTCCGGAATTCGTTCTCTCCGCAGATTTTGTGCGGGCTCTTCCGCGAGCTTGCATTCCGCAAGGACAGCAAACAGAGCGAGTTCCAAACCCGCCGGAGTAATCTTCATGGTTTGTGTTTGAAATCTCAACCAAGAGTGATGACAACGGGTGAAAGGTGCCCAATTTATAGCCCTCCAGGCAGGAGTGCGGTTGTTAAGTTTATTCAAATACAAGTAATTTTGGAGCTTTTTGTTGATTTTCTGTTCACCCATGTAAATATTAGATTGCAAAATACTTGGACCTGACAGAGGCCCGACATGGATTACACATTTACATAAAAAAATGTTTGTCAGTATGCAAAAGTACTGTAAACATTATAAATTCTCATTTCGAAAAATTATTTCAAAGAAGTGCAGTATCATGTATTAACTGGTATTCGCAGGAACGATAACGAACGCAATGAACCTGTGCCTCTCGTTAAGTGCATATCAGATTAAGCCCCATTTGCATCTCCTAAACTATACTTTAATTATTTAGAGTGTTTCGTCTTCTCTCATCATATGCACGGGCGAGCCTAACGAATATGTTTTAATTGAGACGCGTGTTACTGGCACGAGACATCCAATAAGATAATTGCATGTTTTATCAGACCTGACACATAAATTATGTTATGAAATTTAAGGTCATATACCTCTATCTATGATCAAGGAAGACAGTTGTCTGTTCATTGCCTTGGATCGTATACTGTTAAACCAAATTAACTTGGAAACGTGCCAATATGTTTTACGAAAGCCGTTGAAGACGGATATATTGTTGACACAGCCGAAAATCCCCTACCTATGGATTCTTTAGGCCGGTGGCAAGTTATATACCTTTTACACTTTTGCCATCACATTCCCATACAAATGCATGAGTTTGTTAAATAAATGTCGTTATACGATTTAAATATTGTAAGCAAAGGCACAATCCCGTAACCCTTATTATTTTAGCAGTTGCTAATTACTTGCATAAGTATGGACACGTAGTACATGTACTAGTTACCCAAATTTCCTTTAATAGTACGGGAAGTTTAAGCTGGAAAACTGTATATTACAACTATTGTTGAATCGACCAGCAAAGTACGCCGTGTGAACTTGAACAATATGCACTATGGCTTTCATACACTGGTCTACGAGATACCAATCAATACACTGGGATCTAGCACAATATGCATGTACACTATGAGCCGTGCGGCAGTACAGCAGTACGTGTTCTTTGTTCAACCACATTATACATTATTGATTTTAAACAAAAACTATACAGTGTGCACATCAATCAAGCAGCAAACATTATGATTACAATTTAAAATTCCAAGACATATCATTGCGAAATGCAAGTGTACGGAGAGGGTACACAATCAAGTAGCATAACATTCACTAGGAACTCTGTAAGGAGAACGTGTTTGAATGTGTGTAATGTGTCCAATGAATTGTGCTAGAAATCTATTATGAACAAACAGAGGAGTTGCTGTTGAAAATACTATTAGTTACATAAAGGATATGCAACGTAAGCGTTAGGTAAAAGTATGGTAATTGAATCTAAATTTCTTGAGTCAGGGCCGTAGTATCGTGCGATAAGTTTGTAGCGATATGCTTTTCATATAATTGGACATCATCACGATGTTTTTACTTACTGAACATGCCATGAGAAAGAAAAACCACTGATGTATTGTGTTTGACGTGCACATGTGAATTTTTTGACAGTAAGTCTTTAACAGGCCTCGTTTCTACATAAGTAACTTTATTTGCTCACATTATGAAAGTATGGTAGTATGAATACATTAACCCATCAAGTATTTACTTTCTTCAGTAAGCTGCAAAAATTACATCAGCTGAGTATACATGGGACAAAAAATAATTTGCTTATTGGCTGTAAATAGGCATACGATTTTGAAATCGGTTTGACCGGTCATTACGTAGGACGTTCGTAATTGAGTTTCGAAATGATCTGCACTCTAAATATTCTGAAACATAGGGGTTTTTAACACTATAAAGTGAAAATATTAACAAACATACATTAACGCCTGATCATGCGATGTGGGAGTTCATTTCAAAATACAGTTTGTTATGTAAACATAATGGTAATCACCAACAAAGAACGGATTCCTTTTGTTTAAATGTTAAAGCTGTTGATAAATAACTATTAAAACAAATGCTTCAGGATTATGTATGAACTTGGTATATGTGCATAGTTTCAACGCTGAACGTTAAAACCAGGTCATTTTTGTCAAATAATCTAAGTATACTTAAATAAACGCATTTGTAATGCCTCTTTTTGAATGGAGCACATGCATTTGCCATTTTAAGTCATTAAGGGTTGTGTATCGCGTACCTCATGATTTTTTTCTTTTAGAATATCAAGGTTTGAATTAAGGATAAACAAAAAAAATTAATGATACAAACAAAGACTTATTGATAACAGAAAAATATTTTGTTATATAAATAACAAACAAGTGGTATTGGATTTTTTAAATGAATTGCGATTTTCGTTTCTCTTAAAATAATGTTGATGTCCAGAAACAAAGGGAACCCCAAGCGAGATTTTTACAGATCGCGCAAGCTTGTTCCGCGGTTTTTTTTTATTGTGGTGGTGCATTAAATTGCAAGAGATAAATAAGTTTCTTATTGAAAATAACACTTTATTCGATAAACCGACTCACAGTGCAATACTTTAACCTAAAATAATGTTATGGTATTTTACATCATCGTTTGTAGATAATAAAATTTATGTTTTATAGGTTATGTTAATGGTTTTCAGAAGCATATAACCATGCAATACGACTGTTTGATTTTCTACTTATTGACCTACATCACACACTGCATGGACAGCAGACTTAAGAATCGACAGGCAATTGTTCACGGTCGACTGCAAATCGTGACCATACCAGCTGAGTCAATCACGATTTCGATCATCTATTGTTTGCATGGTGGACAATGCCTTCTTCTCATAATGGTTGTATTAATTAAATATGTAATAATATATTTTCCATTAAAACAAGTTTCAAGTAATTCAGTATTAAGAGACAACAAATATATATAATAATAAATTGTTCATAAATATGACATTACGAAGCGATGAGATACTTATTCCTTTTACCAGCTCTTCAAGCAGCCCCACCGTATGATATCTAATATACTTTGAAATCCGCCAACACGTCGAAGGGTTGCTGCATTGAGTTGCTATACAGGAGATTATAGTTTATCATTCTCATCATCCTTTGGTTCAGTCCGAAAGAAAGTCAATGTTCATTGTTTCTGTCTTCATTTAAGTATGCTTAACTTCAAGACCCAAATAAATGCTCTTCTGCGTTCCGGCTTTGATTACACAGTTGGCCTATAAGTGGGTTCTTAGTTCTTTTCAAAGCAATATCTGCGATCTACAAAACGAGATGGCAGAATAAGACAATGCCAAAACTCAATTTTCAGTAGTAAATCAAGGGTATTAAGAATACAAGCGTATTCCATAGGTTATGTTAGTTCATAAACATAACACAATTATATGGGGAACAATTAATCCGGTCTTCTGTTGCATGCATTCCTTGTTTTTATGTACAATTTCTTGACGCTTGGAACTTAGTTTGAGCGACTGTGGTCCAGAAAATTGAAACTGATTCTATCAAGTACACATATTAAAAGTCCGTGTATTTCAAAACTTAGCAACAGATCTGGTTATATATCACTTCTGAATAAGATAATGCCAGAGAACCTTATTATCTTAGGTTATGCTAAAATAGGCCAACCTGTAAGCTGTATTCCTTTGAAGGTCATTGGTCAGCCAAAAAGGATAATATAGCTTAGATAGCTCTAAGATAGAGGTCAAGAACAAGTTGTCTTTCACATATTTCCCCATTACCACTTTGCCTTTTTTGATTTTGCAGACTACCCCAAATCCTTTATTTTGCATACTGACACACTCTTCTTGATAAGGGCATGTTTTTTTTCAAGTTCTGGACTTCTGTATGCCAAGACTTGTATTGTCACAACTGAAGTTCACTTTTAACGTGTTTTATGTCTAACATAAATCTAGCTCTATCAGTAATGGTATTCCGACTTCGTCAGGATAGGAGAGTAAATCACATAGCAAACCCGATCAAAAACGACGCCCATCAGGCCGCTTCATGTCGTAGTAGGTACTCATATTACTTAAATTTTCAGTTTTTTGAGTTTGTTATTGTATCTCCGAAAATAGATGCATGTAAAATTGAAAGTATGTTTTTGTTCATCATATTGAATATTAATATAAAGAGATTCATCATGCACTTTCAGGTTAAGAACATTCTAGCATTTGCATTTAATGAAATTAATTCCAAGCTTATTTTCTCGTCATGATAAAACATTTTTTTAAAGCAAATGCAGAACATAAAATCGATTTAGTTTCTTTAATCCTTAAATGTGTCTTAACGTTTCTATGTAACCAGTATTAAAAGGCAGACCGTTTAATAGAGCAATTTTTCAACTTTATTTGCGCAATATATTTGTCGAAATGTATTTGAAATTCAAAAGAAAACAATATATTTGTATATATAATAACTATACATATTTTATAAAAATACTTGTGTTGAAACTGATGAAAGTCTCTTGTTTTATTTGTTCACTTTTCGTTTCCTTCAATAACATGAAATTTCAATTTATATTATTTGAAAACCATATTATTAGTGTTTCAGATGTTTTCAGTTCATCAAGTTTCTATACATTAAAACAAATATTTTTCGTCTTTTCATTATGTAAATTGTCATAACTAAGGCGGTTGGAGCATGGGATACAACTCGCAGTTATATTTAATAAAGGATGAACGCAGTAACTCCACGTAGAATGTTTGTTTATATAGTACTGTTTATTTATGTGCATAATTCATTCCATTACCCAAATCCACTACACTTGTGCTGTTACATGAACTGTAAAATAATGCCAATATGATGCTTTGCAATGACATTCTTGTAATTGTGTTGTAATTGTCAATAAACTATGATAACCTTGCATATTTAAGTATTTCTAAACTTAAACAATAAACTTGTATATTATAAGACGACTTCGCATACCGCCAGCCATACACATACGCATTGTACCGGAATTCGTAAAATGGGAAAGTGTATAACCAATCGAAATTATTTGTTTGTTTTGTTGTTTTTGATGCATGCCATATTTGCAATGGCCTCCATGGCGTAGTGGATATGGTGGCCGCTTAGCGACCGGTATTTCATGGATTCGATCTCCACTGCGAGCATTCATCAGAAGACAAAAATTACATGTTGTATTCAGCCAACGGCCTCGAAATTGTTTTAGGCTTTTCATTTAATTGAGCTTAAAATAATAGGTTTATACCTATGATTGTGATGATTAAATATAGCTCTTCTGCTTAATAACCAACTGCAGATTGCAAAAATGCAATAGATTTACGGCTTGACGTCTGCTTACGGCAGCCCCCTTTTGTATGCGTTTAATTGTGAGCGATCAATACAACTTGCAAAATATGATTTGGATATCGTATCCGAACTTTGATTCGAAAAAAATAATAATAAATAATCCACTTTTTTTAGGGAAATGTTTAAAGTTATACTCAAGAAAATAATTTTAATTACGAGAAAATCTTATATTCAATACCGCAATAAGGTTACTCGTGTCCTATCGATGCCCTTTCAGGAGTCGGTGCGTCATCGTTATTTCCATTGTCATCTGAACCATACCTTTTAGGAAAAAAACTAGCGAACTTATGTGGCAGGTATACATTTATTTTAAGGATAGATGTTTGGGTAACTTTTAGATAAGTGCATTGCTTCCCTTTGCGGTGGTGAAGTTTCTTTGCTATTAACAAGGAAATATTATTATTTGTTTCCCAATAAGCTTAATATTATCATGTACGAACATATAATCGCATTTCTGGTGTAAATACACTGCAGAACGTAGCGTCTTTGTTTTGCAAAGTTGATGGCTACATTTGTTCGGAAACATTAAGAGGGGATAATTTCATTAAACACCGTTACTAAATAGCATATATGTTAGTCATTGGCTGGCTGGGAAACTGTGTTTACTAGCATTATTAGTTGTAAATAGTTATAATTTAACTAAAGTGTAATTGTAAAGTTATAAAAAGTTTTTATTTCATTTTACAACAAACATATAACATAGTTTTTTTTACTTATTGCTTCACCAAGTCGTAAGCCTATAATTGAAGATGAATGTAACTCGATTTGAAGGCTTAGGGACAATACAAATTAATGTACGTAATGCGTAATGCCAAATAAAAACATGAATGTACACACGTCGTTTTCGTCTATAAGAATTTTCAAAGAGCTAAGGATGTTTTACTGAATCGACTGAATTACTCTCTTACAATACATAGTTGAAGGAATCTACTCCCAAAGTGGTATTTACTGTAGTTCATGTAAGTATGACATTGCAATACCCAGTATTAATAAGTTTAAATATTATTATTAGAATAAATATAAGTATACGTTAAATAATATTGATAAGAAAGTATTAGTATTATTAGTAATATTTGAGTCAGTATTAATTTTAGTATTAATTTAAGTATTTATTTTAGTATTAGTATTAGTATAAAACTCTAAGTATTAGTTTTTGTATTATAAATATATAAGTAAAAGTATAAGCATGCATAATAACAGTAATCATTATAAATATAAATTTAATATGAATATAATTATAATTATACTACTACTACTACTACTAATAATAATAATACTTATAATAATAATAATACTGATAATAATAATAATAAGTATTCTTACTATTAGTAGTTGTAGAAGAATTGCCTTTATTGTTCGTATTAGTTGTTTTTATTTTGTTATATCACAAGTAGTATAGTCTTAATATTTGCTTAAACCAAAGTTGTTAATTCTACAAACACAATCTTCATTTAAAAGCAATTAGAGATTTTGGCAGAAATGCTTTATTTTCATCAAGACAAGACAAGACATATTTATTCAGACTTGCACAGTGTACATCGTCTAAACACTACAAATTTCACAATCAAATATGTCACAGAAATAAACATAGTAAAAATATAAACATAGGCAGCATCGTATACGGTTACGAAAATTCAAGGTAAAACATTCTTTTAAATATGAGGGATAACTTTTGAAGTTAGGTAACAACATTAGAAATATTATTTCTTAAAATCATAGCATCTTTTACAAATTTATTCGTTGTATTCAACAATTGGTGGAATTTATAAACAGAAGGCCTAACATAGTAACATTTCTTAAGGTAATTTCTTCTAATATCAATGTACAAAGGGCATTAACATACATAATGAAACTCATCTTCGACATCTAATTGGTTACAACTAAGGCAATAACGTTCGTTTCGAGGTGTATTTTGACCAGCATATCTTCCAGTTTGAATTCTAAGTGGCAGACTCAAAGTTCGAAGCTTTGTGACGTAGTGTCTTAGTGATTTAGGCAGTAAATCTAAATAATGTTCGTAAACAAACATAGGCTTAAATACACGGTACATATCTAAGACAGAGCTATAGTCAACAGATCTAAACTACTCTTGTTTATAGGTATCAATAACAACATTTTTAAATGTGATATAAATATTTTAACATCAACAGAGCTTGGATTATTAAACACGTATGACAAACCGTAGATGTCTAACATTTTTTTATATTAGATACCCAATTAGAACGACCATTTTGGCAATCATTTAGAGCTTGACTATGAATTGATTTTAAAATTATGTTATCTGTTTCAATAAGTTTAAACCAGTATTTAACCATCCTAACATATCTATGAATAAATAGTGGGTATCTTCCTAATTCGCCGTACACTACAGCATTACATACATTTTGCTTAACATTTAGAACTCTTTGCAGAACTTTAAGTGTACCCTTTCCAATTCAATTGTCTTTGTTTTACCCCATATCTCACACGCGTAATTCAGTATGGATCCAACAAAAGCATCAAATAGCTGACATTGTGTTTTAGGTTTTAAGTCAAATTCTTTACATTTGTTGAATAATATATTCATAGCTTTAAGTGCTTTTCCACATAAATATTCTTGATTTAGCTGAAAATTTCCAGTAAAATTAAAAACAGTTCCCAAATAATTAAAATCATTTACTACTTCTATTTTCTGACCTTCAAACGTCCATGTTTCAGATGGTTATAAATAACCCCGCTTGCGAAACACCATAATTTTAGTTTTATTAGTGTTAACCTTTAATCCCCAGCATTTACAGTAATTTAATAAAAGATCCAATTTTTTCTGTACTTCCCCGGGCGATTTACCGATAATGGCTATATCATCTGCGAAAAGCAACAATATCAATACAATATCATCAATACTTAGACCGGAAGAGGGATCATTCTGTAAAAATAATTCTAAGTCTTCTACAAAAAGGGAAAAAAACAAAGGGGACATAACTTCACCTTGCCGTAATCCTACAGCATAGTTAAAATATTCAGAGTATGAAGCACAATGCTTAACACATGACTTAACATTTTCATACATATTTTTATTATTCTAAGTAATTTACCTTCTATGCCGGCTTTGTATATTTTAAGCCACAATGCATTACGATAAACAGTATCAAAGCGTTTCATCATATCAACAAATATAACATAAAGTCTTTTATTTTCATTAACATATTTTTGAACTAATGACATTAGGATGTATATAGCGTCAATTGTTGAGCGCCCTTTTCGGAATCCGAATTGGGCGTCCGAAATTATATTAAAGTTACTACAACAATTTTGTAATCTAGTGTTAACAACTGATGTAAATAGCTTAGATAAACAACTTAGAAGAGTAATCCCTCTATAATTGTTCACATCAGATTTATCGCCTTTCTTATGTAAAGGGATTATAATACCTTCCGTCCATTTCATTGGAAAACAACCCGAGTTCAACACAGCATTAAACAAATCACATATATCAATGCTAAAATGTCGATACATTCAATTAAATATTCGTTCAAAATATAGTCAATCCCATATGCTTTGTTGCGCTTCAATCGTTTTACAGACAACTAAATCTCCTCAACGGTAAATGGCTGATCTAGTTCGGGGAAACGCGAATTATGAGTACTGCAAAATTGTTCAGCCTCATCATTTACACATGCAAACAAACCATGACTTATATCAGAGAACAAGTTTTGAAAGTCTTCCAAAGAAATATTTTTTATTGTTCGATTATTTGATTTAAAATATTTCCAAAATTCTTTAGGTCTGCGATGTTTTAAGCTTTCTACCTCATTGGCCTTATTCCTTAAGTAGTTTTTTTTTTCTTTCTATTGATAATTCGTTTGTATTCGTTTTTATATTGCAACAATTGGAGTCTATTTTCTTCCGACTTATTACAATTAAATTGTTTTAAAAGAGAAACATAGCGACCGTGTGCTATTTTAAATTCAGCATCAAACCAATTGGCATGTCTAACAGCGCTACACTGTTCAAATTTGGGTGTATTTGTTATTAAATATTCTTTCGAAAATAAAGGATCAGCAACATTACGTATAACATCAGTAAATTTATTTAAAGCACTATTTATAGAGTCACAACTTGAACAATCTAAATCTTCTACAATTCTGTTAAAAATAGGTAGGTTGCTTAATATACCCGATCTAAATTGGTTACGCAATGAATCATCCCATTTAAACTTCGTTTCAGTATATGGCAATCGATCAACTGTTTTGTTGTTACAATATAATGAAAACGATAACGGTGAATGATCATTGAATTCATTAAAAACGTGCACCACAAACTCTTTTATAAGTGCAAAATTTCGTTCATGACAAATCAAATAATCGATTGTGGATAAACCATTGTGAGAGAAGTAAGTGAACTGACTCGTATCTCCTATCCTTCCATTGAAAACACGATAATTAGTGGATTTACATAGATCAAGCAATTTGATTCCGTGATTGTTATGAGATCTATCAACGGAGGCCCTAACAGAGTACATATCTGGATCATAATCAACATCATCTATAAAACTATTTACAACATCATGAATAACAAAATCCGATTTGGACCCAATCCTACTATTAAAGTCACCACAAAGTAAAACGCGTCCTTTATTTTCATAAATAGAAATATCATTTTTCGAGTAAATCAAAAAAGTCTACACTTATGATATTGTATGCAGGTGAATCGTCGCACAAAACATAACATCCGCAAAGATAAATATCTTCATTCAACCCAAAAAATGACGATCTAATTTTGCCCATATAATTGAGTCATGATGATTTTGTATTATGTCAATGCCATCTTTTAAATGTTCTTTAAGATACAAAACTACCCCACCACTACATCTACAAGCATTCTTGTTCTGGAATTTCCTATAACAATTGTGAGAAATATATCCGTTTAAAGAAATGTTACGTGAAACATTGGTCCAAGTTTCGAAAAAAAAAGCAAATATAATATTTTAACAAAACATCAACAAATAAAGTATTGTCAATCTTGGATTGTGATAGACCATTCACATTCCACGACAGGATTGCAAGTTCTCCCCCATCGTGCCCCTATTCCTTGACCGGACGACCGTCAACGTAGAGGTTGTCGTAGGCGATCCAGGATCGTTTGCTTTGCCCCTTCGCCTCTTTCATTTTCGGTACCAGTCGTCTTCGTTTGGCTACCACTTCCGGTGGGAACTGCTCAAAAACGTTAAAGTTAGTACCTTTCAGTTCCTTCCACTGTCGCCGAACAGCTTCGCGGTCCTTAAAGAATGCGAACTTTGCCACGATTGATTGGGTCTTCCCTGGTGTTGGGTGGCCCGGAGAGCGGTGTACCCTCTCAAGTTGCATGGAATCGGCGACCTCCTTGGCAATCTTCATGGCATTTTGTAGATGCGCTCGGGGTTTAGTTTATTTTTATTTTATTTTCATCACATTTGCCAGTCGCTCTTTGCATCAAAATTATTAGATAGATATCACCACAGCAGGTTTCAAGAACAGAGTGTATACAACTGCAAAATCAGTAATCTTCAAAAGGTTATTGAATGTAGATGTATTTAAAGGCTCTTTTATAAAATTATTGCGCAGCGTGATTTGCGTTTGAGGTATAAATGTTTTATAATGTAGGTCACAATACACATTAGCAATATTAACAATAACCGAAACTAGTTTTGTTTTACTTAAAAAAAGTAAATAACCTCGATTTATATTAGCACATTGTGTCTGCACTGTATATTTTTAAGCTGATCATGGTTTATTTGAGGGTATTAGTCTATTTAAACATTGTACGCGATTTGCCAATTTTGTTGCGTAAGTGTTGCAGTTATAGGAAATGTCGTTCCGGTACATGATCAACATATATACAGTGAAGACGTTTGTGAATAATGCAAGCATTAACGTAATGTAAGCCATCTTAAAAACGTTTGCATATTATACTATACTTTTAGTACAAACATCAATAATAAGTTAACCACTCAGCACAATTCGTTGTTATAAAGAGAAATGTACAGTGTGCGCATGTTACTCGCACCCAATATTTATCCCAAACTGCACGTGGAGGTATAAATAAAATGATACAATTATAAACTATCTTGATTATTATTTATAACACTTCAAATAAGGTCGTATCGATTTTTATAGTGATACAACTTAAAACGTCAGAACACTAATACCATGTTTGCCTACACATACAAGTGTTTATGTCCAATTCTCACCGCGGGAAATCTTCATAATAATCTTGAATGTAAGGAGCGCCGGTTTAATATACTATTTTTATAAGAAAATATTGCTTCGCGCATAGATATCATAAGGATAGTTTTGTGTTTATTATTATATACTTTTGTTTTTTAAAATACCATCCTTTGTGAAATATGTGTTGATATATATAAACTGATAGAAACATAAATCATATTCCAACATAAAATATCAGTGCATGTACTAAACACATTACTATTTGTATTAAGTGGGAGTGTTTTACCATTAAGTGCACTCCTTTCTGGTCAGAAAACGAATATTCAGATATATAAAACACACGTAAAGTGTGGTGTGTAGATTGTATCATTTTGTTGAAATATTTATGAAATTAAATATGAAAATGACTACTTAAAGTGATATTATGGATATTTTTACTGTGGAATTGAGCTGAAAAGAATTAACTGGTCAAAAAAGTTAGTTAAAATATGATTACTGACCAATATCTGCAACTCATCTTGCTTCCAGTTGTTTATAAAAAATATATATTATATTTGATATTACACATGACTGGTGAGTCCTGTCAGCCGAAAAGATCCGTAAAACTAAAAAGTGTCTTTGTATCGTATGAACGAATCTGCATCAAAACGTCATTTAGATTCACATCGTCAGTTGTCAAAAGGAAAGTACGGTTGATATTCAAATGTATTATTTTTCTCTTTCCGGGATATTGTTTTAGTATGTTGCATTAACAAATAAAAGTGTATATGCAATGAAAACACCAACAATAAACAACGGTTGCGATAGACACCTATAAACTGTGAGATGCCCATAATATCACTTTAATAATAATTCGACACATTTATTATGCGCACATTTTATAATTCTCAAATAATTTACGACGGATTATTATTTACAACTGGTCGTATGAAACTTTTTTCTGTAATGTTTCATATAAGTACATGTATAGTAAACACATGCAAGAGCTATTTTAAATCCTAAGCATATTTATAATTTTAAACGGTATTTATACTGCAAAATTTCTTTCCAACACTTTTCTTCAGACAACCGCGACGGTCCTCAGCCTCACGTGTGTGAGAATGATATTAGATCCCGGTATATATGCAATTGCATAACTGACGCAAGTTTTCCGCGAATATATGCTTTATCAGGCAAACCGTAAATACGGCGATTCACAGGGAGTTTGAGACAGATTACCTGTTGATGAGGTACTATACGGATTAATGAACGAAAGATCATACCACATGCAAAACGTAAAAATTAAAGACGGAAAAAGTCGAACGAAATACAAGTCCCAAATACATTAAATACCGTTCGCATTTCAACAAAACAGACTTATCCGATTGATTTGTTTAATGGAATTTAAAATAAGTAACAAACGTCGTCTTTTATTTAATGCGTGTTATTCTACATATATTATTGCTTGAACGTTCTATGCACATATACAGTAGCATTTGAACGCGCATTGTATTAAATAATGATTGCGGACTGAGTATTAGTGATGTGTGTACTACTAGATTTAGCATTGTAAACAATTTCATCACACTTCAATAAAAGCGCGTATGAGGCCAACGTTTTGAAGGTTGTGCCTGTTTTGAAATATGTAAGTTATAATGTACAACGGTAATCCAACCATGGAAACAAATTCGAATGTATTTTTTTGCATATTCATCAGTTTTACCGTGTTTACCAAATAGTGTTAAAAATAATCTAACTATAAGTGCACTTTAAGACTTTCCTATAGATAATATATAACCGAAAAACAAAAATGGTACAATGACACACACTTATGTTTACACAGCTGATAATTTTACAAGTAACACTAATAGCAAATGTTCTGTACACATGCTATTTTCCTTTCGTCTTCTAGAAAGGACGTCCTGAGATAAACTCGGATTTCTCTCTCAATTTTTTTTCTGGATTTGCATATGCATATATTGAACAAAATACAACATAAGACATAGTGCCCACTACAATTGTTTTTAGTTAAACGATGCAACAGTTATACAATGTCGGCTGCATAATAGACTTGGTACATTTAAATGTTTGTGAGACTATTTTATTCAAGATATCAGCCAATGCACGTTTTTGATAGGATCTTATTTTATTCATATTACAGCTGAAGTGGTTTTTGTAAGCGAGGCATCTTTAAACACATGTTTGCAGAGTGTTAGTGCTTCTTCTAACCACGCATTCAATGACTTTATATATGTGTTACTATATATATAAATAAGAAGGATGCGTCTTTAAATGTATCCTGTAACTTATTATTTCCCTTGTATTGAGGTTGTATTGGTTTCAAACTGATACATTATAGGCGAATGCATAAGCGCATTTGCAACCAATTTCTAGGGCCTCTGCTAGACTGCTTGAACCACTACCAAATCGCAATGAACTAACGTTCTTCATGTTCTTTTCTGCAAATGTATCCTTCCAATTTCCCACGTGTCTCAAGTTATCCAGATAATGTTCCCCTAAATGTTCCTATTGATGTTTGTTACAATAATATTGCTTATCATTTTGCTCAAGCATTTACATCTCCTCAGATCTATTACTATAGATTATATTTCCTAATCAGGCCACATGATAAAGTGGTTTCCATTAGAATCATGTCTACTGTTTCTTCTTATAACAATGCTAAACCAAGTTGTAAATCAATCAGTATATATTGTTAATACACAAAGAGGAAACTGTCTTTAGTGTCATTCGTCTCCCAGTTGAACGTCAAATGTTGTCACATCAACAAAGAACTTAATGGGACAAGCCAAGTGTGTTTTAATGGTTTGTTATGACGATTTTAGTATCGGTAGTCCGACAAAATATGATAATATAAGCATGCAAATAATAAGCAAGAAAGATAGATAGATAGATAGATAGATAGATAGATAGATAGATAGATAGATAGATAGATAGATAGATAGATAGATAGATAGATAGATAGATAGATAGATAGACAGATAGATAGTTGGATAGGTAGGTAGGTAGGTAGATAGATAGATAGATAGATAGATAGATAGATAGATAGATAGATAGATAGATAGATAGATAGATAGATAGATAGATAGATAGATAGAATAGATAGATAGTAGATAGAATAGATTAGATAGATAGATAGATCGATAGAAGATAGATAGGTTAGATATATAGATAGATTAGATAGATGGATGATAGAAGGATGGATGGATGGATGGATCTATAGATAGATAGATAGATAGATAGATAATAATAGAATAGATAGATAGCTCTAGATAACTAGATAGATAGATAGATATATATATAGATAGCTAGATAGATAGAAGATTAGATAGATAGCTCAGATAGATGATAGATAGATAGATAGATAGATAGAGATGATAGCTAGATAGATAGCTTAGATAGATAGATAGATAGATAGCCTAGATCAATTAAAATGACGGGCACAATTATATGCGCTTTTGTTCTGGTTATTAAACGTGTATTTAAAGGATTATCTTGAATGCAATGATCTTTTCCCGAATCATACGGCGTAAGAAGTTATTCGTTATTGCACTCGCCATTATGGAAATCGTCGGCTAATATATCGCATTATTGAGACAATCAACTAGTCATTTAACACAAAACATGTTCTGATTTTACACGCAACGATAAGAAATTCTAAAAGCTGTTTTGTAATGTGTAGTAAAGATATGGACGTCTTCCGTCACAATGACGGTATTCGATTTGTCACTAAAAGAAAACATACGCAATTACAACACTGACAACGCTTAAAGTGTTATTTATCACGCGGTCTTGGCCAACCGGCAAATAAAACAATAAAAAGACGTGTATAAATGTACTTTTAAAGAACTGTTTATCTTTAAAATATTTACGATTTTCCATTCTTTATAATTTAACAGGTATTTTAACTGTTGTAGATGTTAAAGGGGCCTTGTCACATTTGAGTAAATTGAAAAAAATTACACAAACAATGTTTAAGATTCGCAAATGTTCGTTCTAGTTATGATATATGTAAGGAAACAGTAATACTGAACATTTACCTGGCTCTGAAATATCCATAATGTGCATATTTTGATTATTTAAAAACCTGAAAATTATATAGCGTTGCAACGCGAAACATTTGAATAATATGAAGAGTTCTGTTGATATCGTTATATTGTGTGAAGAGTTCTGTTGATATCGTTATATTGTGTGAAGAGTTCTGTTGATATCGTTATATTGTGTGAAGAGTTCTGTTGATATCGTTATATTGTGTGAAGAGTTCTGTTGATATCGTTATATTGTGTGAAGAGTTCTGTTGATATCGTTATATTGTGTGAGACTACTAGGAGTGCTAATATAAATTATGAAATGCATGACTATTTGTATGAGTACGGTTGGTCGAGTGGTTTTAGTGGAGGACTTTTTACTCCAAGCTCCAGGTTTCAGTGGTTCGAGCCCAATTGATGGTTACTTTTTATTTTCTTCTTTAATGTTATTCCTGATGTTTTCCTAATGGAGCTTTTATGATCCAATGCTTACATTCATCAATATAAAGAATTAATGACAATTTTCAATATATGCCACAATCTGTGAAAACACCAATATTGTAATGACACAGTGGAAAACATTTAAATTATATAAGGTCAATTAATACATATGTTTCGTTGTCGTAAATTATAGTTATTTAAAATCGTTAACTCGCCAGTTCGTATGCTTGCGGCCTAACTTACAACACTGCAACGTTAATGCAACTTTAACAAAAATAACATTGTACACGATGATACGTGTACCAGCCGTATTCCAATCCTTCCCCTACCAATACGCTGGTGAAATGACGTGTGGTGCTTTTTTGTAATCGTTATTGATGCACTATGAACAAAATCAAGTTCATTAATTGTTCCCCATATTTTAACAATAATAAGGAATTGAGAAGCAATGTAAAACTTTTATTTAGGAGCTTATCAACGATTGGTTAGTCCATTTATATTAATATACATATGAAACATAGTTTGAATACCTTGTTAAAATAAAATGAGTATAGTTTCCAAAATTAACAGGCATATGAATTTATTATAACTAATTCTCCAAAGTTTATTTCTATATTGGCAATATGTCAATACTGTATAAATTAATGTATGTGATATTATTGCAATAATAGCATATAGACAGGAAATCATGAGATAGATTGTATTATATTATAGAACATTTAGTTTCTATATGTCTGATAATTATTATAAAGCGAAGTGCATCATTTACATCAAAAGGCTACGCACTCCTATCTTATAATTAATCTTCAAATAATCATTGTATTATTTAATGCAACTGGTATGCTTTCCGTTGGAGTACAATACCGACAATAGATCATACACAGAAACCGAATGCTGATCATTTAAATTCATGTCAAGTTTTCGTCGCTCAAAAAGCACTGACACTTTGTTAAAGGGGCCTTTTCACGTTTTGGTAAATTAACACAATTGAAAAAAGTTGTTTCACATTCGCAAGTTTTCGTTTTAGTTAAGATATTTGTGAGGAAACCGTATTACTGAACATTTACCATGCTCTTAAATAGCCTTTATATGCATCTTTTGACGATTTAAAAACCTGAAAATTATAAAGCGTTGCCACGCAAAACGATTGATTAATTTGGAGAGTTATGTTGTTGTCGTTATATTTTGTGAAACTTCGAGGATCGCTTATATGAAGTATAGCATACGTCTTTCAGTGTGTAAGGAAGGATGGTCGAGTGGTTTTATGCGTAGCCATTTAACTCCAAGACTCCAGGGGTCAGTGCTTCGAGTCCTGCGGAGGGTCACCTTTTTTCTTTTTTGAAAATTTTATTCTTGATTTTTTACTGGAGCTTTTTAGATCCAATGTTTATATTTATCAATATAAAGCATTTAATGACAAACATCAAAACATTTCAAAATCTCCGAAAAAGCCCCTTTAAAGACATTGATTGAAATTATTTTAAAATAATTAAGTTTTAAACAAAATTATAATGAAAATGATAATGTATGCTTACATGTAGAAACATCGCATAAATAATACATCGTTATTTTGTCACATGTTGCAGCAAGTGTGTACTATTAATAGTCTTTGCTGTATGTGATTCAGTAACCTTATGTGTTTGAACAAAAATAATAACATTATTTGCGTGGCATCAAGTTTTTTTCCAAATCGCGTTAACGCTTATTAGTATTCCATTAATTCAGCCTACAATGTACATCTGTTTGTTTAACACATAAAATAAAACATTAATTGGCATACTATCTACGATCGGTAGTTCCGAAATGCCCTGATACGTTCGGATTTTTATCCTTAATGTTCCGCCATGCAATGGCACCCATGACGGCGTTCTAAACATGAAACTCATATACCTTTAGTTTAAATGACGGAAACACCTTCATATTAAGTTGACACAATTTTATGTAAAGCCGTATTTACTAGGCGACCGATTTATACACATGTGTGAGCACTATAAATAAGAAGCAAAGATTCCTCAATCACAATATTTGCTTATGTTTGATACGCTGCATAAACCGAAAATCGATGACTACTCTAAATGGTAGATGATACAAAACGTCATCTTAAACTCAACCCGGCATTATTTCCGACATGTCTATATCTTTTTTCTGTTAATCAGTGCATGTATGTATGATAATTTGTATCAAACAACAATAGCGCAGGCAGTGCAGAAAATACTCTCTTAGCGATATAACAAACACTTTGGACCCGTTTTCAATAATTGTTACCCTTAAAATATACATCAAAATGACATAGAGAATGGCCATTTAAAAGGCATTTAAACACATAAAACATGTTAAAAAGCTTACACAAATCACATTTGGCGCAATGATCATTCAACGTACCGGAGGCAAGTTGCCAGCCAAAAATATAAATCAACGTTGAACATAATTTGTATGTCTTTCTGTGATTTAAAATGAGAATGTTCCAATCTTCATATATGCGTTGCCAAACGCATAAGCTAATAGACATGCATTTCTAGATGAACATGTAAGCAAAGAATACAATGACTTAACAATTGATATTTTCAAACGTTCCACAGAATGGCAAAAGAAAATAAACACGTTGAGCTACCTATTTAATAGTCGTACATTCTCAAAATACATAGCAAAAATGCCTATTGTGTATAGTTAAGACTACACTATATATTTAGTAACTTGAACCTCAGGTATTTCATCATTTAATGCAGCGTCCATTAGTTGTTTGCTAATGTCAAGTAAGAAATACCAGACTAGCGGGAACCCCCCCCCCCAGATACAATGCAGAATATTTCACCGCTCACATTTTGTCGAGGACTCTCTTTTCAATTATTCACAAAATCAGATATAACACAACTTTAATTTATGAAGCGGGTATTTTTCGAAGCAAACGGTCGCTAGAATCATAAACTGTTTTCATCTCTATTATTGCATTTACAAAACTTAATCATTATTGTATCAAGGCCCAATCAATATGCTTACAGACTGAAGATCAACGAACATAATAAATATGTTGTTGTGACCATATATTGCGAGATCGCGAAAATGGAATAAACAATACGCTGATACAGCATGTTTTGAAAAACATTATAAGTTGAAAACATTAAGGTCAAAGAAATTCATTCTTTATGTGCGTACATAATAATTCAAACAAGCTTGTACATTTTTTAAAAGACGTCAGGGATTTCAACAACAACTATTTTGTTTGACCATGAATTTGTTGGTAAACTTACGCATTGCTTGGGACAATTTTTAGCTCGACATTTCGAAGAAAAATGAGAGCTATACTACTCGCCCCGGCGTCGGCGTTGGTTAAAGTTATTTATAAAGTCAAATAACTTTAACACTATCAAAGATAATTATCTCAAACTTGGAATACTTCTTTATAACAACAAAACAATTTTGTAGGTCAATGTGCATAACTCTGTCAGAATTATTTTTAGAGTAATGCCCATTTTTATGCTTACACAATTGGTCCACTTTATTCCTAAAGGATCATAGCTATTGCTTTCATACTTGCAACACTTACTAACTATTATAAGGGGATTGTGCAGGCAAAGTTATGTAACTCTGACTGGCATTTTAATGGAATTATGACCCCTTTCATATTTAGAAAAAAATATGTTTTGGTCCAGTTTCTACCTAAAGTATCATAGCTATTGCTTTCAGACGTGGAACACTCGCTAACTATTATAAGAGGACTGTACAGGACAAGTTGCATAACTCTGGTTTGCATTTTGACGGAATTATGGCCCTTTTTGACTTTCAATATTTTGTTAAATGTTGTGTAAAGATGCACTTTACTTCTAAAGTATCAAGGCTATTGCTTTTAAACTTCAAATACTTTCTTACTATCAGGAGGGTACTGTACCTTGCAAGTTGACTTTGACCATGCCCTTTGAATGACCTTGAATCCCAGGGTCAAATCAATTAATTTAGCTTACATTGCGATAAGGATCAGATTGTATTCATACTTGGACAAAACAACACTTACTTGATAAACCACATTAGACTCCACGCAAACAATCCCCCACGCTCCACCCCAGAATCCCCCCCCCCCGGAAAAAAATGAAGATAGTGTTTTTCCTTTTTTCTTATTTTTTTAATATTATCTAATAAATGACCACACCCCACAGTATTCCCCCACTCCAACCCCCCCCCCTCCGCAAAAAAAAATGTTTTTTAAACATGGCAAAAAAAAAAACACAAATATTTATTTTTATTATTTTATTTTTAAAAGACCGTCCAACCATCCCACCCAAGCTAGTGTATGTCTTTACAAATGTTCAATAGATTGTGGAAAAAATGCCTGAACTCAGAATCGTATATAAGGTACCACTTCTTTAAAATATATGCGATCAATATGTTTCAATTATGGTCCTCTTCCAGTTAGAATATGACTATATTACCTCGACATTATTGAATATGAACTATTTCCCTATGATGGCTTACGTGATACTATCACGCACTCGAAAAGTCGAGCGCGCTTTCTTCTGACAACTCTTGGTGTTAATTGTTTCGAGAAGTTTGTTAAAATATCTAGTATTTTGATGCTGATAAAAGTTTGTAAATTAAGTTATTTGTAGTAATGATACGCCGGCTTATCAAATTGATATTCCTTTTTGGTTGCATATGGTACATCAGAAATGATACGCTGGCTTAGCAAATTGACTTAAAATGTGACGTTTAGTTTCTTGTAGTAATGATACGCCGGCTAATCATATTGATTTTCGTTTTTGTGCATATGGTACATAAGCAATTATAAGCCGACTTATCTAATTGACTTACAATCTGACTTTTAGTTACTTGTTGTAATTATAAGCCAGCTTATCAAATTGACTAACAATGTGATTTTAAATTACTTGTAATAATGATACGCAGGCGTATCCCATTGATTTTCCTTTAAGTGTACATGGTACATTAGAAAAAATACGCCGGCTTATCGAATTGATTTTTCTTTTTGTGGATATGGTACAAAAGAAATGATACGCCGGCTTATCAAATTAACTTATAATCTGACTTTTAGTTACATGTTGTAATGGTAAGCCATCTTATCAAACTGATTTTCCTTTTTGTGTATATGGTGCATAAGAAATGATACGCCGGCTTATCAAATTAACTTATAATCTGACTTTTAGTTACATGTTGTAATGGTAAGCCATCTTATCAAACTGATTTTCCTTTTTGTGTATATGGTGCATACGAAATGATACGCCGGCTTATCAAATTAACTTATAATCTGACTTTTAGTTACATGTTGTAATGGTAAGCCATCTTATCAAACTGATTTACCTTTTTGTGTATATGGTGCTTAAGAAATGATACGCCGGCTTATCAAATTGATTTGCTTTTTTATGTGTAAATGCTACATAGAAAATGATACGCTGGCTTAACAAATCGTCTTTAAGTCGGACTTTTATTTACTTGTAGAAATGATACGGCGGCTAATCAAATTAATTTTCCTTTTTTTGTGCATATGGCACATACGAAATGATACGCTGGCTTATTAAATCAATGCGGGGAATCACGTGGTCAGACTATAGAAAACATGGCCGCCGATGCCTCGATAAGATGGAAAATTTGAGTGTTTAAACAGGTACATCTGCCTTATTACTTACTTGTTTTTAATCGGATGACGCCTATCATAGGGCCAGCCGGACGCGGTTTCATCGAGTATCAACCGTTTCCCTCTGGTTGGTTTGAGTGTGGAGATTAGCACTGTTTAAGTACCAGTTGTTCATGCGGACGCATTGAAACTGGCAAAAAATGGATACATCGATTGCTAATGGCGTTATTTTCAAGGTAAAGTTGAGTTTCGATTGGTTTTGACGATTGCTGTTGAGCACGCACATGGCTGTTATACACGGACAACTTCTAGAACAACTGTTGTTGAGCACGCACATGTCAGGGAATACCGTTTTCTCCGCGCCGAATAAGTCTAAAACAACGTCGCATTGGCATGTTCTGGTACATGTTGCGATACATATCTTATGTGTCCAGCAAAACACACATTTTGGTTGAACATTGCCATGTTTCTTTTAATGGAAATATTATAATGACAATATTTTTTTCCATAAACTGCAAAACAAAACGAAACACACAAAACATCTTTCATGTATGCTAAGCATATAATCAACGCATATACATATGAAATAGATTTTCTTTGATTCTCTAAATTCAAACACTTTTCCAATAAAATAGTTCAGTATTAAAACTATCAACATATTTATAAATGTTTTCACAGAGTCAAAAGCTCAGGAAAAGTACAATACTGCTCACCAAACAGCATTGAAAGGGCCTTCGGGATTTGGAAGCGAACCTTTCACGTCCTTCATAGTGAGGTATGTAAGGACATTGTTTATATTATTAATGATAAAATTTATTTAAGATTATAAAATAAAATGTATTAAATCAACAAAGATTGTTAATCGAAATTGACATCATCAGATATTTCTAGGCATATCAAGTCTAAGAGTTGGAAAAAACATTATTTGTGCATGCCATAGACACACTTCAGTTCTTAAATTCAACTTACTCATAGACGGAAAATATGCTGAATATTCTAAATATGAATAAATGTAACTGATTTTGACATATTGAACAAGTCAATGTAACAGCAGTATACACAACTTTCTCGTATTACTGTAAAGTACTGATACATTACTGAATGCCAGCTAAAACAATTAAAACATTTTTAGATATGTTTTTGTGTATCTGTAAGAGCTCATAAGAAATACATAAAATATTAGTAAATTGTAACACTCGGGAAAAAAGTAGTTGTTACTGTTTACTCTGCATCAAGCATTGGGGACAAATTTGACCACATTTTTAACAATGACTTTTGACGTAACATTATTTTTCAATGTTATTCCTCCAATTTCTGTTTATAACAGATTAGAATGAAGCCTGCCAAGGTCAGCCGCATCATCATTGCCTGTGCTGTTATTCATAATCTGCGGTTGATGTGGGGGAACCAGCAGTGGATCCGGAACCTTTAGAAAAGGTTGCCAAGGGAGATATGTTTCAGGCTGTATCGGATGGGAGAAGAGTTAGAGATACCATTGTCGCAAATTACTTTACATAGGAAATTAACAGATTAAATATAAATGTTTCATTATATTTGTGCTTGAATATCTCGGAGTTATACACTGATAATTTGGTTTCTTATTTGTTTATGTGGGTTTAACAGCATTGGAACAACCATTCAAAATATGAACAAAATATATTATTTCAATGCCTATATAATATTTTTGAAACAATGTTTAGGTAATAACCTCATTTGTACTCACTCATTTTTTGATTTTTGTAAACTAGAATATCAGTCTGTACTGTGATTCTTTCGTAGAACTTTTCATGTTTGTGCAAAGCTGTTCTGTTTGGCATAGTACACCATCTGCACCTCGCTCAGTGACCTGTATATGTTATACTATTTTTGTTTTTCTTGGTTTACTCTATTAACTACTTACACAAATGATAAGCATTGTTCTAAATGATTTTGATTATTGATAGCCATCAGCTAATTAATTATGGTTATTGTTAAACAATGATCTGATTCTATTGGTTCAGTATGTCCGTTTCATTGATAGCAAATAATTTCAATTTAAAGAATCATTATATAGTTCAAAGTTGAATTTTTAGCTTATATAAATGAAACAAGGTACACGATTAGTTATATACATACATATATACATACTAAGTCTGAGGCTCTTTCTTGTTACTGTTGCAACTTGGGTGTTCATCTGTATCTGCTGATGCACATCTTGCCTGATCTCTGATGAACATACATTATTGAACACTGTTATAGATCTATTATGTTAACATCATATTATTTGTTCCATTGAGTCAACTTTGTTAAAGCAAGAGATATTTTGAAGTTTTTATTTGTTTTATACATGCTGTACAGTAGAGATATAATATTGGAAACTATTCCTTACCCTGTTAAAATCGTCAATAATCGAAGTTAAGTCTAAACATAATAAAATCTTGGGCAAAATAGCACTTTTGCCCCCGCCAGAGGGTTGGATATGCACATGGAATGAGCCCATTGTGTTCATTCAGTATGTATTCCCACCTCTGGCGGGGGGCTTAAGTGTTATATTGCCAAATCTTGACAAATGAATGAACAGTCAAACCAATACAATTTTCTGATAGTTACCACAATAACAGCTCGATCAGATAATGGCTTCAGACTGTATGACAGACTTGTTTAACAACGGTAATTTCAAACATAACTGTTTAACCATTTGTTTCGTAGATTAAATAATTGTACCCCACTCTTGATTTTCCCAACGATGGTAGCTTCCAAGTCCATATTAAACCATCTTGCTATTTTGACTTTAAATGTCGTGTCCAAAACACATTTGATACGTATTAGACGTTATTCTATGTCTGGTATGACTTATTTTCAGTACTAATTCATAATTTAATAGCATTTTTAGCAAAGTACTACAGAAATACTTACCTGCGGTCACGCTGGCCTAAACTTTATATTGCCACTGTAATGAAGTTATAGGATCAAAGCTTATTGATGATTGTTGTTGTAAACTAGTTACCTTGTAAATTGTAATGTGTCTGAGTTGGTGTCTGTAGCTATAAGGTTTTATGTCCGCTTCGAGGTTATATGTACAGTCTGTCCTCTATCCGGCCCATGTAAAACGAGTACTGAAAAGAGACCAATGCAAGACTATCATTTCAATAAAAATATTCTTGATAATACAAACCTGGGACGAAATTGATCTCTGAAAGCGTAAAACACAGTACACAATCTTAACGAAATAAAATACATTTTCAAGTTGTTTAAATTCATGCCCAATTCCAGATCATATTCATCCTTTATGTTCTGGTCACAAACTGTATAGTAATAGGGTAAAATGTTATCCTGTCTTTTTAAAGTTTATATGTACTTGTCTCTTTAGCATGAAAGATTGTTCTGAAAACAATTTAACATTCACTTAAATGACAATATCATAAAGGGATTTCTTCAGGCAAAAAACAGCAATCCAAAACAAATATACATGTAAATAAAACTGTCTGGAGGAAAAGCAACATTTTCAAATACTCGCAAGCCATTACAAAAGGTAGCTACACCGAAATAGGCAAGCAATAAAATTCCTATTGAAAATAAAATTTTGATGATCGAGATTGCCGATTTCGTAGACGAATTTACATTTTCAGTGCGTTTGCATAAGATATGTATCGCTACATGTATCCGAACATGCAAATGCGACGTTGTTTTAGACTTATTCGGCGGAGAAAACGGTATTCCTTGACATGAGCGTGCTCAACAACAGCTGTTCTAGAAGTTGTCCGTGTATAACAGCCATGTGCGTGCTCAACAGCAATCGTCAAAACCAATCGAATCTCAACTTTACCTTGAAAATAACGCCATTAGCAATCGATGTATCCTTTTTGTGTCAGTTTCAATGCGTCCGCATGAACAACTGGTACTTAAACAGTGCTAATTAGTGTGAAAACAGTAATATTATTGTTAGTCCGTGTACATCAGCAATTGACGGTTCAGGAAATCGCAAAATATTCCATGAGTAATCTCCACACTCAAACCAACCAGAGGGAAACGGTTGATACTCGATGAAACCGCGTCCGGCTGGCCCTATGATAGGAGTCATCCGATTAAAAACAAGTAAGTAATAAGAAAAATGTACCTGTTTAAACACTCAAATTTTCCATCTTATCGAGGCATCGGCGGCCATGTTTTGTCAATTCTGACCACGTGATTCCCCGCATTGAAAATGGACTTACAGTGTGATTTTAAGTAACTTGGTGTAATGATACGCCTGCTTATCATATTGACTTACAATGTGATTTTAGGTTACTTGTATTAATGATACGCCGGCGTATCACATTGATTTTCATTTTGTGTATATGGTACATACGAAACGATATTGTTATTGTTATTATTGTCATTGCTATTGTTATTGATATTGTTATTGCTATTGTAATTATTGTTATTGTGATTGTTTTTGCTATTGTTATTATATTATTATTATTATTATTATTATTATTATTATTAGTAGTAGTAGTAGTAGTAGTAGAAGTAGTAGTAGCAGAAGAAGTAGTCGTACTATTATTATTAGTAGTAGTATGCGATGTAGCGAACTTAAGGTCGCGATTCCGTATTGATATAAGGACCCCTCTCCTTGTGTTTTCGCAATTTCACATCGAGCTTTAGCAGCCTCTCATCGTGTTTCGAAAGCTCGTCATGGGTTTTAGCAGCCGGTCATGATGTGTTGGCAATCTCGGTAAAAGTGTTCTCACAATTGTGTATACATTATTTTATGTGACGCCGACAACGAAGAAACATAATGGCACGTCATAAACGTATACATAATTATAAACAAAATGTATAATACGATGCCAGATTGCGACAAGACGTTCGATATATAATAAATACGACGTAATATAACTAAAGCACTTTGCTAGAATACGCTGTGAGATTCCAATCTAGATGCGAATATATAGAGTACTGTGGGATATCGTGAAAGCGCGGTACACAATAAATTTATTTGAAACCACACTGCATGATAACTAGTGGCTAGTATACGATATACGATCATGACAGGAGTATGACTAATAGCTAGAACATGATGAAAGTTCGCGACCGTAACATTCGAGGTATCTATAATACGATGTAAAGTCACATTCGCGCTGCAATATAGCTTAAATATGATGCGAAAAACACTTTAAAAATCCCTATAATACAATGTGAGATCACAAATGATTGATGCTAAAGTTGAACATGTATGCCGCATTCTCACATGTTGCTCCGATTTTGCAAAGGCATATGTCGATAATGATCGCGAGATTTTATTTGCAATCTTCAAGATGCATTTGTATGCCAAGCTACGTGTTGCAATTATTCAACATTATCATATTTTTGTGTAAATATAATATAATTCGTGAAGTAAATTTACCATCTCCAAGACATAACATTTATAGTTATTATAAGCATTCGACACATGAACACAACTCTGTTTAACTCTTTCAGTGCGGGAACCGAATTTTAAAGGCCTTTGCAAACAGTTTGGATCCAGATGAGACGCCACAGAACGTGGCGTCTCATCAGGATCCAAACTGTTTTCTTTTCTGATAGTATTCTTTGAAAAAAATATTAGAAAATGCTAATTTTAGAAATTCTGCAGACGACATTTTAGCAGACGACAAATTTCCCAGCATGCAACGGGTTAATCATATCAGTATTATTTTATTTAAATTTCATTGCCTTTTTATATTATTTTAAGGGTATGTTTCTGTAGCTGGAATTGAATATCCACTTTACAATATATTTCATTTTGATTTGAATTTATGTTCTTAATAAGCAATTTTAATCGCACAGATTTCTTGCTACACAAAATTACAGTACAATTCAATAAAAGCAATCTTTATTTGAAGCATTAACAAGAGCCTAGAGTTTAATAACACGGAACATGTTAAATATTTATTGAATTATGTTTATGTTCAGTGAACTAAGTACTTCAATCTAACACTAAAGTCCAAATATCGTTTCTGAAATGAACCTATACTATCTCGAACTATCCGCAACCCAACTTCAAGTTTTCTGGGACCAATGACCTTCTTTGGAAATCCGATGCACACAATTACACATACATAACTTACGGAAAGTGCCATTAAGGTCGTTGTAAACATCACACTTATATATTTATAACAACGTGTATCGTTTTCATTTTAAGTAAGTCACATGAACGCCTGCTTCTCAACTCCATAACGCTAATACAGCAGATTTGAAAATATCTCATCAATTTTCGACAAAATAACCTTGCAAATACAGTTTTGGATCATCTGCACGTGGTTGTTAATACTGTTTTAATTGAATTTCAGCTTCAAACATTTCTTAGGGAAATATTAAAACAAAATTTAACCGCTTTTATTACTTTTCGATGACATAAGATTGGTTGTGAACTATACACTCGAAGACACGTATTACGCAATGCTTAAGGTCACTGCGTTAGTAAAGATTTTGTTTAAACATTCAGGCAGTGACGTATTAAAGTTAATTCCAAGATATCGTTAAATGTGGTTTGTTATATATTTATAATGTGTTTTGCGCCATACGTCAATCACAACTCGATTTTAACCCATTTATGCTTAGCGTCTAGAAAAAGGCCTTGGCAAACAGCGTAGACCGCTGCTTAAATGAATGTCTGTAAGAAATATTATAAATATAGAAATAAGTATACTAGTCATCCCTAATTTTGGAAATAAATTGATGCGATTTGGAAAGATGGGAGAGTCCAAAAGGCATAAATGCGTTAATATAAAGGAATTGCCATATCGCGAATCAATTCAAACCATGTTTTCGTGATAACAACACATGTTTTACAAGTTTATATTTGATAATCATCGAAATATGTCAGCGCAAGTATCCTTTACAATTATTTGTTCCCAATTTGATATACGTATTTAAATCTATTCCAAATATAACAGTTTTGTAAGTAAATGATTTTAAAAAGTTTACTATTCCCATATAACAGACACGAATTATTGTATCCGTTTACATACATTTTATCATATTAATTGGGCACACTATTTATCTGCAAGAATCGGATAACATACACTTAAACATTCATACTGTTTTGATATGGCGATGCAAACGTGTTCCTTAGTTAAAATTATATCTGCACTCAATAATAAAGATATATTTATTAATAAAGTTGACCGGAATTTAAGATAATTTACAAAGTAAGAATAGGTTAAAACAACATATTTCATGTTAAAATGCGGTTCTAGACACTAAAATTTCCGTAGAATCTCAATGTAAATCCGCACTTAAAAGAAATGGAAATGCCATAAAATGTTCTCAAGAACAAAAACATCACAATAAAAACATTATGCCGTTGCTTCCGATTATAAACAAAACTAATTTCATCTCAAAAGATATAAAACCGAAACGGCTATGCACCTACATATGTGTTAAAATATTGCATCTGCAAGAATGTGTTGCATTATAACCGACGGATTTCCGTATATTATTGATAACGTTCGACTTTCAAACACGTTTACCTGCCCACCGCCTTCCCCTCTGTTTGAACGTGAACGAACACATCCTCGATACAATTGTGAACCATATAATTGTTTCTTAATTACTTGATACGAAAATACTAGATGCAGTTATGGTTCGTTCTTATTTATTCAATTTTGAGTTGGTTCACCATCAATACAAAGGTGGGAATACTATTATTGAACATACTTAAATTACTTATGATTAAAGAACACTGATGTGAAACAATATAAGTATGAGCGTGTTCGCAAATATCCAGTTATAACCATGTCCTTCAAAGTGTTTTTGGAAGTTGAAAGTTGGACTTTATTGTCGCCATTTGTTAAGGATAGATACATGTACCTGTTTTGAGGTGTACAAGGTGAGCATTTAACAACTGTCAACAACATTTTTAGACTTTCGGAAATGTATATGGCTGGGAACGAGATTGTGACCCATCTGGCAAAAAAATGACTTTCCTGCTTAGCTCATTTAATGAAAGTTCAACACCTGACAAATCAAAATCTGAAATTTGAATTCCTAATATTGACGATGTTCTGATATATTTTTATGTTTTGTAAAAAAAGCACTATAATTGATGATTTTTTAATACATGTACATTTCTGACTGTTATGCTTACCAAACTTTCATTTGTAAGTTGTCAAACACATAAAGATACATTAGGGAGCAAAATATAAACCAGACAAAGTAAATAACGATATCAGCCTCAAATGGGTCAAAGTCTCGTTCTCAGCAACACATGCGTATGGAAAGGCCTTGTCCATATACACATGCATACCAAATATGAAGATTACATCTGACGTAGAAGTTATGAGCATTTTTGGAAATCTAAACGCAACAGAGTGACGGAAAGACAGACAGACAGACAGACGGACAGTACGATCACTAAATGCCCTCCTTCGGGTGCATAAAACAAATTTGGAAATTTCAGTATTGCAAATATTGACTGGAATTTTTGTATCAATAAATGATTATTTAGCCAAGGTTTCAGTTATTGATTATTCATCAAATAAGTTTTTATCCTCTAAGGAGTAAAAAACTAGCAATATACTGTTAAAAGAAGATTTGATAAACACATACAATTTAAACGTCCATATTAAATTTAATATTTTCGTTCTTGAATACATCGGCTAAGAAAAAAACAGAATTGGCAAGAAGTGTAAAACGATCGATTGTCATACATGTAAATTAAAACTAGAGCTTTGTCACAGACGTGACGTATACCCCCACATGCCCAATTGACACAGACTATTTTGCATGCTGTCTTCACAAAACAAGAGAATCTAATTTATGGCGATTTTTAAGAATTATTATGGAATTATTATTTATGGCCATTTTGACTTTTGAACTCTTGAATTATTTCACATGACACGCCGTCCAATGACTGTGAACAAAGTTAATGTACAAAGTCATTTTAAAATCTCACAATGAATGACAGTTATGGCTCGGACAAGCTCATTTATGGCCATTTTTCACTTTAAGCCTCCAAGTGTGATATTGACCTTGGGCTTATCGACGTTATTCTTTCACATGACACATTGTCCAATGATTGTTAACAAATGTACTAAGTAATTTTAAAATCTCACAATGAATGACATAGTTATGACCCGGACAAGATCATTTATGGCCATTTTTTACTTTTGAACTCACCGTGTGACCTTGAACTTGGAGATATCAACGTAATTCTTTCGCGAAACACACCGGCCAATGATTGTGAACAAATGTGCC
This sequence comes from Dreissena polymorpha, assembly GCF_020536995.1. NCBI lineage: Eukaryota > Metazoa > Mollusca > Bivalvia > Myida > Dreissenidae > Dreissena > Dreissena polymorpha. Next base: position 38,750,778 of record NC_068365.1, read on the forward strand.
AAATGATTCTAAAATCATACAATGAACGACATAGTTATGGCCCAGACAAGCTCATTTATGGTCATTTTTGTACCTTGAACTTTAAGTGTGACCTTGACGGTGGAGATATCAACGTAATTCTTTCGCGCGACACACCGTCCAATGATGGTGAACAAATGTGACAAATGATTTTAAAATCTCACAATGAACGACATAATTATGGCCCGGAAATGCTCATTTATGGCCATAATGATCATTGAACTCAAAGTGTGACCTTTATCTTGGAGATATCGACGTAATTCTTTCGCGCGACACCGTCCAAAGATGGCTATAGATAATGTTTTTTGCCTTCAAGCGATGGCTCAAAAATATTTGTCAAAAAAGGGGGGTAGATTCTATTGCTTATATATAGACTTTAGAAAGGCATTCGATAAAATAAACCACAATGTAATGTTTCAAGCACTTACCGAAAAGGGAATTAAAGGTAAATTCATTGACGTATTAAAAATATGTATAGCTCTCTCTTTTCCTGCGTTAAAGTACATAATACAACCGACACTAATTCTGCGGCGAAGTATAGAACCAATTGTCAAATTACTATATCAGAGTTTTTTCAATGTAATATTGGTACCCGTCAGGGTGACAAGACCAGTTCTACCATATTTGCTCTATTTATAGATGAATTATCAGTAATGCTACGTTAAACATGTGGGTCAGGAATTTTTATTTCAAATGAAATACCTGACATTTTATGTCTCATGTTTGCAGACGATATTGCTAGCTGTGCGGAAACGGCCTTTAAACTTCAACAACAGTTAAACGTTGTTGATCAATTTTGCATTAATACGGGAATGGAGATTAATTAAGATAAAACTGAAGTTATTGTTTTTAGAAATGGCGGATCTTAAAGAAATTACGAGCGCTGGACATATCAGGGTACGAAATTAAAAACGACTTCCGCTTATTAATACATGGGATTATTGTTTACACCCAAATTATCGTGGAACGCGGCGCAAGAAAAACAAAACAAAGTTCACAAGCTCAAAAAGCAATATTCTCAATTTATAGTTATAAGAGGGCTTTTGGAAACTTCCCTATTAAAGAACTCTTTTTACTTTTTGATAGCATGGTAAAGCCAATATTGTGTTATGGCTCACAGATATGGGGATGTGAATATGTAAATGTCATTGAAACTGTCCAAAATAAATTTTGTAAACGTATTTTGCATGCAAGGAAAAATACTAATACATGTATCGCCCTTGGCGAATGTGGCCGACTACCCTTATCTGTTACATATTTTGTTAATTGCATTAAATATTGGTGTTAACTGTTAATGATGCCTAATAACACATTTCCTAAACAATGCTATAATATGTTAATATCAATAGATAACGCCGGGCGTACTTGCTGGGCAACACATGTACAATCTTTAATATATAGATATGGTTTCGGATTCGTCTGGATCTCTCAGGATATTGGCAACGTAGACTTATTAGTGCGTACTTTTCGTCAGCGTATAATTGATTGCGTCACACAAAATTGGCACAGTGACATAAACAATGCATCTAGAGGTAACCATTATAAGAACTATAAATCTCTACTTAACACCGAAAGATATTTGCAGTTGGAAATTACGCTAAAATATCAGATAGCCTTTGCCAAGTTTAGATGCTCCAATCACAAATTAACTATTGAAATTGCTAGGCAGTTGCATATTGAATATAATTTGAGAATTTGTAATTTTTGTTTTATCGAGAAACATTTAACTATTATTGATTGTGAATACCATGCGTTTTTTCAATGTTTTAAATATGACGTTGTCCGTAGAGAATTTCTATATAACTGGTATATGGGTGGAAATTCTGTACATGACTTTTATAATCTGATGAGCAAAACAGATAATGACACACTATTGAAATTGTGTTTGTATGTATATCATCTTTTGAACAAAATGGAAAAGCTCATATATTTTTTAAGTAACATAAACACAACGTAATATGTTGACATATTTTATTATTAAGATGATGTGTATAATCTTTTGAACAAAATTGAATAAGCTGATATATTTTTAATGTAACATTAACACTATGTAATATGTTAACATATTTTAGTATTAAGATGATGTGTTCGCAACTACAAACATGTGTTATATTTTATATCAAAAACTGTGTATTTTGGGCCAACGGCCTTTATTTACTTAATAAACGGAGTTGAGTTGAAGTTGATGGTGAACAAATTTGCAGAATGATTTTAACATCTCACAATAAATGATAAAGTTATGGCCGGTCAAGCATTTGACCTTTGAAATCCAAGTGTGACCTTGACCTTGGAGATATCGACGTATTTTCAAACGACACTCCGTCCCATGATGGTGAACAAATGTACCAAATTATTTTAAAAGCTAACAATAAATGACACAGTTATATTCCGGAAAAACTTTCGGTTTAAAACACACTAAGTGATCCCGTGACCTAGTTTTTGACCCGGCATGACCCATATTCAAAATTGACCTATACATCATCTAGATACAACTTGTGACCAAGTTTGGTGAAGATAGGATGAAATTTGGGGACAGATAGACAGACTGACCGACAAAGTGACTCCTATATTGGGGGTATAAAAAGTCGTAAGCATAATAAAAATCAATTACAATCAGAGTACATAGGTCCGCGTTTTTTACTTGCGAATCAGATCCTCGCCACTTGTCCCTTAAGGTAAAAATATGTTTCTTTCGACTGTTCAACTTGGATTCTTTCTCTTTTCTTTATTTTTTTTCAAAATATTTATAGATTGCAACGTGTATACAAGTAAAAGTGGAATGTGTGTATTTCGACGATTATGAGGTTGTTGTCCAGGCTAAAGACCCAGAGTGTGTCCTCGCACTCCTACCTGATTTGATTACTAGACTCATGAAAGTAGCGGCAGATTTTGAATTACAGCTGCAATTTCCAGGTATTTAGTTTTAACTGAAAGTTATTCAATTATGGAGTGGTCTTATGCTGTACGGGAAGCTGGAGTACCCGGAGGACACAGTGAAATAATAGTACTATAACTTTGGATTGAAAAGTGAGCTGCTCTCAGGAGTCTTTGTTTTCGAACACGGAAAATTCCAATATGATATTATAAGAACAAGTACTCTTACAAGTTTTGTAATGAATTTGCAAAACAGTTGACATTTTAATGTATGAACAAGGTTTCACAAAAAACTCATAAGTAAGAGTGCATGCCCCTAGCGGCAATGTTAATCAACAAATTAAACCCGTTTTCACTTTCTGCCTTGATATCATTAGAACAAATGTAATAAGAAACTACTTATCATGAGAGTATCATAATGGTTGGCCAAATATATGTCGTCTAGAATTCACAAGCTTATTGTTAAAGATTTTCTGCTGACAGGTGTATTTTACAATGTAAGATTTATCATTTGTATGCGGTTATTGAAGTGGCGTGTGGCCGAAACTTTTAACAAATTTATTTCTCAGTATATATTCGCCTGGAACAGGCTCTCAACGTCCCTCATAGTCTCCATCCAACGCGGACACAGAACCCAGTAAACAGGCCTTGAAACACAAGTGTGTCCAAACAATGCTACGCATCTCTTACATAGAGCACAACATCAACGAGAAGGTCCTGAACATGGAGGCAGCACTTGTTGGTACACACGAACCTCTCTCGGCGAAAGCTGGCTTAGTTTGGACATTCACCAGGCCTGCCTCTCTGTGCAAGATTGCGCTACAAGGCACGCTAGACGGAGGCCTTCAGAAGAAAGGCTGAAAAGAAAATTTGAAAGAGTGGACATCCCTTAGCTTCCTATGGAAGAGCTGCACCTAGCAACCCACAACAGACTTGACGGGCAGAGGATCTCTTTGTCGATCCCATGTACCCAACAACCCCCAAATAGTATACAAATACATTATTTTGTTTCTCAATGCAATGCTTCTAAAAAGAATTGTTGTTAATTATTTAGAACCGCAAAAATTTATACTATAAATATTTTATTTGGTTTTGATATGAAGTCGATTGTATCTTAACCAAATGGTAGTTTAATTTGATGGACAATATGCTTTACTGTTTTGGAAGATTAAAAAAAGAAAACCATATATACAGCATTAACATCGAGCGTTCAGTAAATTATGTTCAAAATGATATTGATGACGAGGATATAAATATAAAACGATATGCTGCTATGCCTCTTCAATCTGTACATTATGAAAATATTCTGGGTTTTAGTTTTCCTGTGTTAATATCAAAAACATTTCGCCACCATTTTCAAGGACTTTGTTGATATTTAAAAAAAGGAAAATAGAATACTGGAAAAGAAATACAATAACATTTTAATATTATCATATATTATGCATATTCTTTTATGGAAATCAAACTTTAAAAAAATCTAAGCTATATGTGTGTTTTAAGGTTACATCTGCCTTCAATGGCTTCACTTGTAACGATAAAGATTGGATTTACCAAAATATTGACTGAAAAATATGGGTCTTCAGATAGTAAAAAAGTCTTTAAAATATTCAGAATAAAATATATCTTAGAAAAGTAGAGTCATGTGTTAAATACTACCAGGTGTAAGATGTCCTGTAATTGTAGACCGTAAACATATCAGTGTATAATTCTTTAAATGCACCACGGAAGAAGTTCAATGGATATGAAGAGAAAGCTGCTGGTTTGTATGCTCATATCTATCAATCTTCACATATCTCATAGTTTTGGTGGAGAGAACAATCTTATAACAATGAGACTGATGTTAGCGAATAAAACAACGTTAAGTTGTGACTTAGTTTACCGTTGTGCGTACTTTTTCAAACCATGTTTTGAAATAAATAAATGTTGTATCTATGACAAACATGATATTTGAGGTATCTTAATGTTGTCAAACCATGTTTTGCGGTAAATAATTGTTTTATTTATGACAAACATGATATTTGTAGTACCTTAATGTGTTTTACAAATAACAAAGGAAAGTTTGGTGAGCATTGCAGGCACCAAATAGGTTTACTTGCAAATCAGTGTCAGACATATTGCTTTTTTGACCAAATGTTTGAAATCGGTGCTAAGCCATCAAACATAGAAATTGTCATAACTTCGTCAATATTAGGAATCCAATGCTCATATTTAGAATTGAAATTGTCAGATAATGCACTTGAGCTCAGCAGAATTATTTTAACCAGATGGTTCAAAACTTCCTTCTCCCGTATATTCTGAAAGTCTAAAAATGTTTAAGACAGTAGTTGAATGCTCGACTTGTACAGCTCGAAACACGCGGATATCATAATGATAATCAAGTAAAAATAATAAAGTTCCAGATATTGTAATAATTTAAAGATATATACATCAACATTTACATTATTTAAAATAATTCACAGCACAGTACCCGATTCATGTTTAAAAAAAAACAACTTAACAATAAAATTATTTATGGCAAACTTGTGGCATTGATATGCATCCTTTAAAAAATATTTATCTCTCATAAACATATTTATTTGTTCACTTGCCTTCACTGGTAACTAAATATGTTAAAAACAACAAGATGTTGACTGCCAAATAAGGGTATTCTGATGTTAAATTATTCTCTTTAAATATTCAGCATACAAAATATCTTTGAGTAGTTTTCTGTATACACAAACTACCAGCTGTCCTATGTTTGTATACCGTAACTATGTAACTGTAATAATACTTTACATGCACCACATAAGAACTTCAATGGATTTGACGAGAACGCTGCTAGTCTTCATAATTTATCTCTCACTACACATGCCTCATATTTTTAGTTAAGCGAAAGACACCAGACATGTTCCCTTTACACAAGACATGTTCCCTTGACACCAAACATGTTCACTTGAAGCACTTCTCCCTGATAGAGGTATGTATGAGATCCCTGCGTAGCCCAACAGGGTGCTGACCACCTCGATTCCAGATGCACAGCCCCGCCCCACAGGAGCCTGACCAAGCCTTGTTCAGTCTTCAACTATGACCCTGGTTTATCCCTCGAAGCCATGTACACTGTCTTCGTACCCGAGATCTTTACAGAACCTGCAAATACACACAGTGTTCAAGGAGAACATAGAGAAGACTGCCACATTGTAAATTAATAAAGCACGTTATTTGTATGGTCGGAACTTTACTTCAATTTTAGAACAAAATTATTGATAATGTGTCTGATGTGTTTCGTTACTAAATACTACTAAATTTGTTTAAAACTTGAATTGTAGTAAATTGTCATGGACTAAAGAATGGGGATTGTATTTGGATCTCTTAGGCATTAGTGGGTAAATAAAAGAACTACTTACAGCTGACATCACAAGAAAACTACAATTATTCATGATATGAAGACACTCCACAGAACTACACTTACACTACACACATCACAAGACAAAAACACTTACTGTATCACAGACTTGGTGAAAGGTGATGGGCCACACACTGCTTTGAGCATGCGCTCTGTGTTGGATGTTGAAGGCAGGAAGTCCTGAACCATCTCCTTGGTAACACGGCCCTGCAATCCGGACCAATCAGAATGGGGCTCAGAGAGGCAATTCACGTAGGAGAACCTGCAGGTATAAACAGAAGGTACTGTTAGAACTCATAATTCAGAGGGGGGAAGGGGGCTCACTTCTTAAATATGGTAAAGGCCTTCTAACTCAAGACTATCAAACACAATGCCCCCTATTGTGCCGCTTTGAAATAAAAGTTCAATATATCATTTTTCAAGTTTAGAAATTATCTCCCTTTAAAAGCTTATTACTCCCTTGGGTTGTATTTGTTTTTCTTTTGACCTTGACCTTTCACCACTCAAAATGTGCAGCTCCATGAGATACACATGCATGCCAAATATTAAGTTGCTATCTTCGATATTGCAAAAGTTATGGCCAATGTTAAAGTTTTCTGACGGACTGACAGAGGAACAGACAGACAGTTCAAATGCTATATGCCACCCTACCGGGGGCATAAAAATAACAAGTGGAATAAAGACCAACATTACTAAAAGGCCATTCAAAGAAGACATGATTACTATGGGCAATTTCATTCAGTCAACCCCAAAATAATAACTAGGTACCTGCTATCTATTTACTCGGGTAGGTTTAATTATATTTCTACCTCTGCAACAATGAACTTGGCTACTAAGGGTTGCTCCCTTATAACCTAACCAGAGTGCAAATATACAGGTGTACCTGTATAATACCCCAAGTTAAAGGGTGTCGGATGGGGAGTCAAATAAAGACTAAGTAATGCTAATCCTAGATGGAACAGTCATGTGTATCTGACTAATGATTGGTTAAAGCCAGGGAAAAGCCATATGTATCTGACCTGTGATTGGTTAAGTCAGGGAATCCAGCTGTTCGTCCACAGGATGGAACTGCCATTTGTATCTCACCTTGTATTGGCCAGTGCAAGGGAATCAAGCTGTTCCTTCCAAAGGATGTCCTCCAGCGTCTTGTTGAAAAATAGCAGCTTCACTGTGCTGTAAAAAGACCCAGAAGCATAAACTCTAAATTGCATGTCCCCAAACTACTGCTCTCAATGTTCGGTTGCAATACAATAATATAAACTTTTATTTTATAGAAAACCAGCTCATCTGTCAAGTTATTTCATACATACTATGAATGTCTCCACCAAGAGTAACGATTAAAAACATAAATTCTTACAGTGTATGAATAGTACAGTCATATTATAGTCATATTACAGTCAAAATAACTTTTGGTGAGTCATTTTTAGAATTTGATTTAAAGGATGTATCTTTTAAACAAAAATCTAATGTCAGCGAAAAGTGTCATCCTTGATAAGCATGTACAGATTATAATCTGAGACAAAACTTCATGCACATGCATTAAGCCCAGTTTTCCTAGAATGCGGCTCATATTATCTTAAATTCATATCATTTTCAAATGTTTTAACTAGTAAATCTTGCTGGCAAGTTTACCATTTTGTTAGATATTGGATTTTGCAGAGAATAATGTTTGGTAACACATTTTTTTTATAGTACCGATTTCCTCAACGAGATTTGACTGCCATCCCTTACCGTTCTCTGGTGGTGTCCTCTATCAGTGCCTTATCGTTTTCTGGTTGTGTCCTCTATCAGTGCCTTACCGTTCTCTGGTGGTGTCCTCTATCAGTGCCTTACCGTTCTCTGGTGGTGTCCTCTACTAGTGCCTTACCGTTCTTTGGTGGTGTCCTCTATCAGTCCCTTACCGTTCTCTGGTGGTGTCCTCTATCAGTGCAGTGTAGATGAGTCTCACCATAGGGGTGAACCCTGTCCCTGCAGCAAACATGACCAGAGTACCACACTGCTGGTGGTCCCGCCACGTGAAGTCTCCATCAAAACTGCTCACTGGGAGCACATCACCTTGAATAATAGCCAGATGTACAACACATGTGATGACATGGCACCGAGGCTGGGCGATATTATTTATCAAGCACATAGACAGGCACACATAGTACATACCTAATATATTTACATGCACGCTGTTGAAAGGTTAACTTTTGATAAATTAATCCTATGCAGGTTTGGAAGAATCCAACTTACCGTATATGATCTTTTAGAGGTGTTTTCGGTTTAGAGTCTGATAACAAATCATCATAATTCCCCCTACCCCCTTAAAAGTCAACCATGACACTGATTTAGATCCCATTTACCATTTGAGTCGCGTTCTGAGAAAACTGGGCATAATGCATGTGTGTAAAGTGTCTCCCCAGATCAGTCTTCACAGGCTAATCAGGGACGACACTTTACGCCTCAACTTGATTTTTGGTAAGGAAGGACTTAAACTAAAACTACCATAATAAAGGGAAAGTGTCGTCCCTGATCAGCTTGTGCGGACTGCACAGTAGTATATGGGACGACACTTTACTCACATGCATTAAGCCAAGTTTTCTCAGAACCCGACTCACTTATACCTGGTTTGAGTGCCCCTATCCAGGGTGTGAGGGTTCCCTGTGTATAGATCTTCACCATGAGGTAGAGGGTGGTACCCTGCTGCTGGCGTGGGTCCTGGGTTTCTAGGGACAGAGAGGGCAGCACCGCAGTGTAGCTACCGGCCACATCCATACATGCAAACACACACCACAGTGTAGCTACGGGCCACATCCATACCTGCAAACATACACCACATTGTAGCTACGAGCCACATCCATATCTACAAACATACACCACAGTGTAGCTACGGGCCACATCAATATCTACAAAAGTACACCACAGTGTAGCTACGTGCCACATCCATATCTACAAACATACACCACAGTTTAGCTACGAGCCACATCCATATCTACAAACATACACCACAGTGTAGCTACGGGCCACATCCATATCTACAAACATACACCACAGTGTAGCTACGAGCCACATCCATACCTGCAAACATACACCACAGTGTAGCTACGGGCCACATCCATATCTACAAACATACACCATAGTGTAGCTACGGGCCACATCCATATCTACAAACATACACCGCAGTGTAGCTACGGGCCACATCCATATCTAAAAACATACACCACAGTGTAGCTACGGGTCACATCCATACCTGCAAACATATACCACAGTGTAGCTGCGAGCCACATCCATATCTACAAACATACATCACAGTGTAGCTTCGGGCCACATCCATACCTGCAAACATACACCACCGTGTAGCTACGGGCCACATACATACCTACAAACATACACCACAGTGTAGCTACGAGCCACATCCATACCTGCAAACATTTACACAGTGTAGCTACGGGCCACATCCATACCTGCAAACATACACCCCAGTGTAGCTAAGGTCCACATCCATATCTACACACATACAGACATGTCTTTATCATCAAGGAATCTCTTTGTATATCTTATGGAAGCATTTTTTGGAAGACAAAAACAGTTATTCTTAGATTCTTTTTTCATGAAAAAGATACTTAACTTCATAATTTTTTACTTTAAAAGATAATAAAAGATCATTTAATTAGAGTCATAATTTTTTAATATGCATTGTCTTAAAAAGGTTCAGAATATAACCCCTTAACCTTTAGTATATTAGCTTGAGTCCATGGCATGGCATGAACAGATGACTCACAACCTTCTTTTATGTTAATTTATCCACAATAAATATATATTTTTGAACTTTCAAGCTGAACATTTTGCTTAACAATACCAAAGCTTTTCTATTTCAAAATTAATTTTACATGTATTTCTCTTTGTGTATTATCTACCTTGCACATTTTGCCGTACATGTACATGTCTGCCTATGGGAACACTCATCCTCACCCCCCTGGGCAGACTGAGCGTGTACAGATTGGTATCCTTGGTAACCGACGTCACTGACTCCACCGTGCAGTCACGATACACAGGGGCTGCAAACAAGCACACATTGCTTGTTAAAATGGTTAATTGATGCGCGCTCTTGGAAAACTGGGCTTACTTCATCATGTGTGTAAAGTGTCCTCCCAGACCAGCCTGGGCAGTCAGCAGGGGCTTATCAGGAAGTACGCTTTACGCCTTAACTGGATTTTTGTTTATAAGAGACTTCCTTTAAACCAAAACTTCTATTAAAGTGTCGTCCCACATGCATTAAGCCCTGTTTTTCCAAGAGAAAGGCTCATTTACATCTGAAGAAATTCTTGGATTTCTCTCATTTAGTAAAACACCTAATCATTAAGAGCAGGTTCTTAATGCCTCTATTTCCTGCTTTGTTCCAGTGATGTATATTTCTGACCAATTAAAATGTAGGTCACATCGTTAGAAAGTTAGAACATTTAGGTAATATCGTATTGGCTCCAATAGGCTGACTTTGCTGCGCATTTTCTGCCCCTTCTTAACAAAACAAATTGTACTAAATATGTTCTAACAATAACTTCAATATTAAAACATTAAACAAAACCATTTTAGCATCTTGCACAAGAACTGTCTTCAGTATAGTGCTATCAAAACAGGAACATCATAAGCCAATACTTTCTACAAGATATCTTTATTATACTACAAAATTAACTAATTCAGTGGTTTCTATTATTAAAACATGTTAAGGAGAGGATTTCTCATTGAAAAACACAGAACAAAATAAAATGAACTAACATATTGAACGTTTCACATCAGTATTTGACATAGAAAGTGATATAGAAAGTAGGCAGGGCTTTTTTTCCTTCTAAGAGAATGGCCCTGAACAGCCATTTCACAATTTTGACACAAACATTTCACAAATCTAGTAAGGCCATTCAACTGAGAAAATTTGACTTTTTGGGCTTAAAACTGTCAACAACAGCCATTTAACAATTTAAAATTAAAATTTAATTTAATATTTTACATTAGCGAGACAAGATATTGACAGTAGTAAGGCTTTTCTATGGTTTTCGATAGAGTTTACCAGTCAGAATATTGCTGTAAGTGGCTATTTGTTGAAAAAAAGTGTCAAGACAATGAAAACAAGAGTTCTGAGGTCGGAGACATATGCCCCTCAAACAGGGCTTTGAACTAGTGACCCCAATTTTAATAGGGATCATCTATTGTCCAAGGCCAATGCATATGTGAAGTATCAAGCTAATCAGTCAATTTATTGATGAGTTATTGATTGGAAACGATTTTCAGACTTATTGTGACAGTGACCTTGACCTCTGACCAAATGACTCCAATTTCAAAAGGGGTCATCAACTGTCCAAGGCCAATCCCCATATGAAGTATCAAGCCAATCAGTCAATTTGTTGATGAGTTATTGATCGGAAACAATTTTAACACTTATTGTGACAGTGACCTTGACCTTTGACCTAGTGACCCCAAATTCAATAGGGGTCATCCACTGTCCAAGGCCAATGCACATGTGAAATATCAAGCCAATGAGTAAATTCATTGATGAGTTATTGATCGGAAACGATTTTCTCACTTATTGTGACAGTGACCTTGACCTTTGACCTAGTGACCCCACATTCAATATGGGTCATCTACTGTCCAAGGCCAATGCACATGTGAAGTATCAAGTCAATCGGTCAATTTATTGTCGAGTTATTGATCGGAAACGAACTGGTCTACCGACAGACCGACCGACATCCAGCAAAACAATATACCCCCTCTTCTACGAAGGGGGGCATAATAATATTTTAATGCATTATTCAGAGACATTTTAATATGATGCAAATATTAAACATGCTTTTACTATACTAATACTTAGCAAACTGAATTTCAAATTTTTACAAGTTCGCAACTCGTTTTTTTTACAACTTTCAGAAGTTCGCGACTCATTTTTTCACAATTTTTACAAGTTTGTGACTCAATTTTTCACGAAGTGAGGGGGCCAACAGTTTCACACAAGACTCAGACTTTGGGGAGCCTTGCTCTGGGAAAACTGGGCTTAATGCATGTGCATAAAGTGTCGTCCCAGTCTGGCCAGTTTAATCAGGGATGACACTTTCCAACTCATCTAAATTTTTGATTAAGAGTCTTCCCTTTAAAGATAAATTAAATAAAACCCGTTAAATATTGTCCTTGATTAGCCTTTTCAGACTGCACAGGCTAATCTAAAACATTATTTTATGCACATGCATTAACCACATTTTTCCAAGAGAAAGGCCCTGGGTGGTAATCCAGGAAGGAGAACTCCAGCCTACCCCAGTCTTTATGTGCCAGGTAGGTGTTGTGTCCGTCTGCGTGCTTGCCAATACAAGACCAGTGAACATCTGGCTGAGATTTGCCCAGTACCAGCTCCACCTTGCCACTGTCACTGAATACCTGCACTAAAACAGGGTGTTACACACAGTTATGGCAATTAATACTACCCTTATTTATGAATAGATGAGTCTTATTCTGGGATAACTGGGCTCAACACATGTGCGTTAAGTGTGATGCAAGATTAGCCTGAACAGTCTGCACAGGCTAATCAGGGATGACACTTACTGCTTTAATGGTATATTCATTATTTCATTCAAAGAAAGTCTCTTCTTAGCTAAATCCAGTTAAGACGGAAAGTGTCATCCCAGATTAGACTTTGCTGACTGCACAGGCTAATCTGGGACAGGCATGCATTAAGACCTGTTTTCCCAGATTGTGGGTCCCTTAGATTTCCCATCAGCTCAACACTATCTTGATCGCTTTTCTATCAACACAAAGTTGTCAAGGTTGAGTTTGTCCTTTTTGTTTTTCATAAAACCAACCATGTTTATTTTTATTTGACTCTTAAAAAATAAATTCCTTTTTTTCATTGTATTATATGAAATTAAAGAACTTCTAAACTTAAGAATTTCTGCAAACTTATATTATGGACAAACATGAACACCCTTGCTGTTTGTTGGACTCACAGTTATACTCTTCATTTACATCTTTTTCCAAATCTGGAAAAAATCAAAAACAAAGATTACATTTGTTCTTCGCATTCTAAAAATGTCTCCTTGAAATATTAAAATGAAATCAAATTTTACAATATACAAGTATACAAGGAGGTTGCTTGTAAAAAATACAATATAATTGTAAACGTAGCAACATTTACCAAAGGTCAAACGTTTATTAGCTTGTAGTGTTGTTATATTAAACTTAGTTAATTATTGTTTGGCCCATATATTAAAATTTTGTTGGCGAGGTAGAAGTGGTATTTAACTATGGAAAAACAAAGTGAGATATAATAGTGCATTACTGTCCACTGAGATTTAATAGTGAATTGCTGCCCACTGAGATATAATAGAGCATTACTGTCCACTGAGATATAATATTGCACTACGTTCCACTGAGATATAATAATGCATTACTGTCCACTTCGATAAAAAAGTGCATTACTGTCCACTGAGATATAATAGTGGATTACTGTCCACTGAGATATAATAGTGCATTATTATCCACTGAGATATAATAGTGCAATACTGTCCACTGAGATATAATAGTGCATTACTGTCCACTTAGATATAATAGTGCATTACTGTCCACTGAGATATAATAGTGCATTACTGTCCACTGAGATATAAAAGTGCATTACTGTCCACTTAGATATAATAGTGCATTACTGTCAACTGCCTTACAGACATAGGAAACAATGCATTTTATTCAATTTGTTATCCAATAGTTTAGTGAACATAAAAATGATCATGTAGAGTGCTCTTCCTTGCAGGCTAACCTCCACCATATCTGTAGTGATGTGTGGCCACTTGGTGAACACGACCACATACACAGTCTGGCCACTTTGGAACCAGTCAAACCTGCAACACAGCTTGATTCGCATGTTAATAAAGTGTTATCCCAGTTAAGCCTGTGCACAGGCTCATCAAGGACGACACTTTCCGCCCCTACTGGATGTTCTTTTAGAAGAGACATCATTGAAATGAAAAATTAACAAAGGCTGTTCGTAAAATATGCATGCCCCCCATATGGGCTGTCAGTTGTAGTGGCAGCCATTGTGTGAATAGGTTTTGTGTCACTGTGACCTTGACTTTTGACCTAGTGACCTGAAAATCAATAGGGGTCATCTGCCAGTCATGATTAATGTACCTATGAAGTTTCATGATCCTAGGCCTAATTTTTTTTGAGTTATCATCAGGAAACTATTTTAATGTTTCAAGTCACTGTGACCTTGACCTTTGTCCTAGTGACCTGAAAATCAATAGGGGTCATCTGACAGTCATGATCAATGCCTAAGCGTTCTTGAGTTATCATCCGGAAACCATCTGGTGGACGGACAGACGGACCGACAGGCCATTTATGGCCATTTTTGACCTTTGAACTCACAGTGTGACCTTGACGTTGCAGATATCGCTGTAATTCTTTCGCGCGACACACCGTCCAATGATGGTGAACAAATATGCCAAATGATTTTAAAATCTCACAATAAATGACATAGTTATGGCCCGGACAAGCTCATTTATGGTCATTTTTGACCTTTGAACTCAAAGTGTGAGCTTGACCTTGGAGATATCGACGTAATTCTTTCGCGCGACACACCGTCCAATGATGGTGAACAAATGTGCAAAATGATTTAAAATCTCACAATGAACGACATAGTTATTGCCCAGACAAGCTCATTTATTGTCATTTTTAATCTTTGAACTCAAAGTGTGACCTTGACCTTCGAGATATTGACGTAATTCTTTCGCGCGACACACCGTCCCATGATGGTGACCAAATTTATTCACATGATTTTAAAATCTCACAATAAATAATAATGTAATGGCCCGGACAAGCATTTTACCATTGAACTCCAAGTGTGACCTTGACCTTGGAGACATCGACGTACTTTTTCACGCGACACACCGTCCCATGATGGTGAACAAATGTACCAAGTTATTTTAAAATCTAAAAATATATGACATAGTTATGGTCCGGACAAACTTTCGGTTTAAAACACACTAAGTGACCCCGTGCCCTAGTTTTTGACCCGGCATGACCCATATTCAAACTTGACGTATACATCATCAAGATACAACTTGTGACCAAGTTTGGTGAAGATCGGATGAAATTTCGGGACAGACCGACAGACCGACCGACCGACAGACCGACAAAGGGACTCCTATATAGCCCCCATTACCAATGGTAATGGGGGTATATTTACATGTATTTTCATTAAAAATTTGGTGCTATAATTCATACAACTATTTTCAATGTACAAATTCAAGTCCAAGGCCCATACCATAACTTCGCCAAAAATCAAAGGACCGAAACGAAACTCACACTTCATCAATTCAGTTAGTCATGTAGGTAGATTCACATACCAAAAATCAGCTCAATATCTGAAAGAGTTCCATAAAAAACCCTCCAAATAACGGTTTGTATAGAGAGAAGTTCAAAGTCTAAGGCCCATAACGTCGCCAAAAATTAAATGGACCAGAAAGAAAGTCACATTTCATCTATAGGCCATGTGGGTAGACTCACACACCAAAAATCAGCGCAATATCTGAAAGCGTTGCGTGAAAAATCTGAATGCCGGACAGACGGATGGACGGACAGTGAGACTGCTATTAACCACCTTACTGGGGACACATAAAACAAGACTATTGTCAAGCAATATGGTCCCCTACCTCCACCATTGTCAGATTTTTTAAATATATTTGTTGCCATAGCAACCAGAATTTTTGATGTAGGAACAAAATGAAATGATGTGCATAATCTCCATATTGCCATCTATCCATGTTTCAAGTTTGATGAAAAAATATGAAGAACTTATAATGTTATCGCAGGATCCAGAAAAGTGTGACAGACTGACTGACTGACGGATGGACGGACACAGAGCACAAACCATAAGTCCCCTCCGGTTTAAGCAGAAGGGGACAAAAACAGGTGAGCTAAAAAATAGGCATGGTGAGGGTCTGAGGTGGCAAGGTGGAACCTTGGGCAGGGGGTGGGGGTGGCGTCAGAGTGCTGGGCATTTCCATTTAGGCCTAGATGAAGCACTGCACAAGGACTCAGTACGTAGCAATTATGTCAAATAGTTTGTATCTGTGTTACCTGGGAGACTGTACATCTAGTGTGGCAGGGGCAAGAAATCCTCCTGGAAACACAACACAAAGTGATTGTTAGCAAATATGGTTTGTATCGTGTAGGGGATACTGAACACTCATAATTATTTGCAGGACATTAATTTTAATTTATTTCATGGGTTGAACAAATATCCACGAATTTAACACGAACACTTTGGATGGAAAATGAAAGATGCAAGTCCCTCTTTTTCCAAATTCAGAAATCCACATATAGAGGTCATTTTGTAAAAAAAAAACACACAAAAAATAAATGCTGACAATTATAACAGATTTAACAATATCATTATAACATTAAACAAAAGATTGTTCTTGCACAAAATGACAAGGATATTTGAATTTCAGAGATACTTGCATTAGCCATAACACTTATTAATCTTCTGGATCCAAACCACCTGTGTAAAAAGTTACCATGCTGTAAGGTTTTGCATTGTTTGAAGCATATTTGGAAAAAGTGGCAAAAGGGATTTACACTTTTTACCAACACATTATACTGGGGATGTATATCGGTAATTATTTTGGTGTAGTAAGCAAACCAACATTTGAAGACTCACCATTTGAACTGTGTCTTGTTTGGGACCTGAAAATGAGAGACACAGCATCAGGTCTTTTGACAACGCGTGTTATGGTATACACACGCATTTTAATACCAAAATAATGATCTAGATTTAATAACTGGTTTTCAAGATACTAATTGAAACATTTCATGGGTTGAACAAATATCCACGAATTTAACACGAACACTTTGGATGGAAAATGAAAGAGGCAAGTCCCTCTTTTTCCAAATTCAGAAATCCACATATAGAGGTCATTTTGTGAAAGAAATACAAAAAAATTAAATGCTGACACTTATAACAGATTTAACAATATCATTATAACATTAAACGAAAGATTGTTCTTGCACAAAATGACAAGGATATTCGAATTTCAGAGATACTTGCATTAGCCATAACACTTATTAATCTTCAGGATCCAAACCACCTGTGAAAAAAGTTACCATGCTGTAAGGTTTTGCATTGTTTGAAACATATTTGAAAAAAGTGGCAAAAGGGATTCACACTTTTTACCAACACATTATACTGGGTATGTATATCGGTAATTATTTTGGTGTAGTAAGCAAACCAACATTTGAAGACTCACCATTTGAACTGTGTCTTGTTTGGGACCTGAAAATGAGAGACGCAGCATCAGGTCTTTTGACAACGCGTGTTATGGCATACAAACGCATTTTAATACCAAAATAATGATCTAGATTTAATAACTGGTTGTCAAGATACTTATTGAAACATTTAAATAAGAATTCGAAAGCTGTGTTTGTGCTTGAGGTAACAACTAATAAATAAACAAACTTTTAATCACAGACATTCCTTACTTGACAATGTCCAAAAGAGAGCATATAGTGAAATCAAGTGCGTTCCAGGTAATGCCACATATGAACTTATTAATTGATATGACAGCCCATATTCAAAACGGTCTATAGTAACAATGGCTAACAACCACCATGACAATGTTTGCATTCTTTGTAAGGGCAGGCGTGATTGCGTTGTTAAGCATAAATGTTAACACTAACTTCCAATAATCTTGTCCTCAACACAACTGATCTAGACCGTTCTAGAATCAGTTGTTTACAAAAATAAAAATTTCCTTAAATTTTGAGATAGTAAAACAAAATCACTACATCTTCACCTGTAGTACATTCAATTGTTTACTGTAACATTACATATACTGTTGGAGAAACCGGTGGAGGAGCGAACAACATTTTGATGGTTTATTGATGGGGAGGGTATGGAGGGTAGACTACCGGTACATACTATTGAGTAGAGCCTTCTTGAGCAGGGTGTTCTCCACCTTGAGTCTGCCAACCAGGCACTTATCCAGCATGGACTCAGTATTCACCCACTTGTGGATCTGATACAGGCACACATAGCAAACGGTACAGCACACAGATGTTAAATTCACACATAGCTGAAGGTCAGATAAGCTACTGGCTTAAGCCTGTATATGTGTGATACTGGTGGGATGTGTACTTTTTGATGTGTACCACTTGATATGCTGTGCCATTCGATATGTGTGATGTGCCTTTGGATATGTGTACTGTGCCTTTTGATATGCATGCTGTGCCTTTGGATATGTGTACTGTGCCTTTGGATATGTGTACTGTGCCTTTGGATGTGTGTACTGTGCCTTTGGATATGTGTGCTGTGCCTTTGAATATGTGTTATGTGCCTTTGGATATGTATACTGAGCCTTTTAGATATGTGTGGTGTGCCTTTGGATATGTGTACAGTGCCTTTGGATGTGTGTACTGTGCCTTTTGACATGTGTGCTGTGCCTTTGGATATGTATACTGTGCCTTTTGATATGTGTGCTGTGCCTTTGGATGTGTGTACTGTGCCTTTGGATATGTGTGCTGTGCCTTTGAATATGTGTTATGTGCCTTTGGATATGTATACTGTGCCTTTTAGATATGTGTGGTGTGCCTTTGGATATGTGTACAGTGCCTTTGGATGTGTGTACTGTGCCTTTTGACACGTGTGCTGTGCCTTTGGATATGTATACTGTGCCTTTTGATATGTGTGCTGTGCCTTTGGATATGTGTACTGTGCCTTTGGATATGTGTACTGTGCCTTTTGATATGTGCACTGTGCCTTTGGATATGTATACTGTGCCTTTTGATATGTGAACAGCCTGCAAATAACTCGCTGTTTAATGCGTTTTGCTGCTCATCAGTATCTAAGGGTTTGAAATGAAGCTTTAAAAGAAACTTGAATCTAGAAAGAAAAGTCTTTGTTTTTAAATTTCTAACGGACTACAAACACATAAAATAGTGTATTTAAGTGGAGAAGGCTAACTGAATATGTCATATCTCATCAAAGAGAGATGTGGCATCCTTGCCTGCCCCTCTCATCATATCTGGGACTCCTCCGGGGTGGAAATCCATGTAGGCAGAAACGTTGTACACCTTCCCTGTAAACAGTGGCCTCTCGGTAAACAGAAATGAAAAACCAGAAATGAGCCTCGCTCTGGTAAAATGGGGTTTAATGCATGAGCTTTAAGTGTCCTACCAGTTAAGCTTGGCCAGTTTTGCACAGGCTAATCAAGGATAGCACTTTTTGGCTCAACTGGATTTTTGCTAAGAAGCGACTTCCTTTAAATGAAAAATACCATAAAAGGGGAAAGTTGTGTCCCTCATTAGCCTGTGCGGACTGCACAGACTAATCTGGGACAACACTTTACGTGCATGTATAAAGCCCTGGTTTTCCACAGCGTGGCTCAAATGTGACCATAGGACACCAACATCCCTTCTTATAGGGGCTGGTCTGACACACTCAGAAGGACCCATGGGACAGCGATAGAGGGACTTCTAGATTAGTTGTAAATACATTAGTTTATTCAGCGAGACTTTAACAAACTAAACAACACGTGGCTCAGGTTTTTGTACTGATGTAATAAAATTCTTTAGCATGTGTTCAACATATACCTAGTATTTTATATAACCCATCGTTTTCACATTTATTCTACCTTCATTTGGAACGTGAAAAAAGAAAATGGCTGAAAACAATACTTACACATCATTTGACATAATGAAACAAAAAAAAATGACATTTCTATCGGTTATATTGTGTGTGTTTGCTGCATCAACAGTGTTGAATACATCAAAATTTATCATAAGGCATTTTATCTTGCGAATACAGTGTGATCAGGGTTTCCAGCTTTTTGTATTAACAAAATTCCCTGATTTTTTTCGGATTTTTTCCTGATAGAAAATCAAAATTCCAGGATCATAATTTCGACCTATTTCTTGTTTAAGACACCCTCAATAAATAGCAGTTGCAGACATAACTAAGCTACATGAATACTACAAAGCCACCATAAGCATGCAGAGGACTCGATTTGCTGTTTAAATCGTATGGAATTCTCGACACAAGTCGGGAAAGTCTGAACAAACAAATTCCCTGATTTTTCCCTGATTTCAGGATTTTTTCCCAAATTCCCTGGCTTTTCCCTGACTGGAAAAAGTGAAAGTCTTTTTCCAGGTTTTCCCTGATTTCCAGGTGGGCTGGGAACCCTGGTGATGAAGGAGTAAAAAACACAATGCCCCTTCAAAAAATTTTGACAAAAACTAATACTTCTCTCCCCACCCCTGAGAGCTATCCAGCAGTCCTTCTCCGTGTTGTGTTTCTGGAGCTCCTCCGTTGACACTTCCAACTTGCGACCTCCAACCCCGTTCAGGTCTTTACCGCTGTTGCTGAGCCTGATCCAGTCCATCAACGAGTGACCCGGGGTCAGCTGCACCTGGAGAATGACCACATGAGCCTCACTATAGGAAAATTAGGTTTAATGCAGGTGTGTTAAATGTCGTCCCCAATAAGCCTGTGCAGTCAGGTACCAAACTTTCCACCTAGATTGGATTTTTTTAGAAGAGACTTCCTTTACACAAACATTTCAAGAAATGCGGAAAGAGTTGTCTCTGATTAGCCTGTGCAGACTGCACAGGCTTATCTGAAATGTAACTTAAAGCACATGCATTAATCGGGTTTTCCGAGAGCGAGGTTCATATGTGAGTGAACAGTAATACTAGTATTCTTCTACTTATTTACAGACTTTTAATCTAAAGACACAATTGTTGCATTACACAGGTCAGAGATTTGTTTAGCCCAAAATAACAGCTTCTAATAGGCTGTTTCCAAATTGCAAAAAGAAAAAAAAGGCTGATTCCCAATGGCAAAAGTAACATTTCCCCCAAAAAATCTAAAATATTTCCCCCAAAATATGCCAAACTTTCCAATAAACTCAATCATTGGTTTATTGAGTTTATTATACAGCAATTTAATTCCCTAGCACTTTATACTATACATTTTAGAAAGAAGTTAAAAATTCACTTTAAACAATTCATATACTGTTATTTATAATTATATTAATAATGTTTAATTATCCCAATGTCATGGCCTATCACACTTTTTTCTCAATAAAAAAGGCACAGGCTGTAAAATATAAAGCGAAATAACAACTGCAGGTCCTCTCAACACAGTTATAATTTATAGGCAAATTTGTCTAAACTTGCCGTATAAATGATAAAAGTCGCAGACCAAACAATGTCTGAAAGCTGTAAGTATGCAATGGAGGTTCCTACAGACAAACTGACAAGTGCAATGCTCACTGCCTCTGAATTTATATGGGATAAAAAGAACAAGAGATGTGTTCGTCAGAAACACAATGCCCCCTTCTGCGCCGCTTTGAAATATTTTATTTATTATTTTTTGACCTTTGATCTTGAAGGATGACCTTGACCTTGAACTTCCACCACTCAAAATGTGCAGCTTGATGAGATACACATGCATGCCAAATATCAAGGTGCTATTTTCAATAATGCAAAAGTTATGGCCAACATTAAAGTTTTTTTCGGACGGACGGACAGACTGACATACTGACTGACGGACAGTTCAACTGCTATATTCCACCCTAAAAACTTGAAACAAAACAACAAAACACATGAATATTGATCAATATTTACTCGTTACAAATACTGCTTATTGGGTTATTAATACAAAAATAAGTGCAGTCACATTTCTTAAGTTCTTAAAAATGCAAGTTTAGATGCCATTACACTTAACCACTTAGATACGTATTTTGACGCACTGGTAGTCCCTTAAAAAGTTTAATGTAATTAAAGACCTTTCTTACTAGATTCAAGTTTTAAAGGCTTCATTTTCAACCCTTCGATACTGATGAGCAGCAAACAGCATAAAACCTGAACAGACTGCGATTTGCTCGCAGTCTGTTCTGGTTTTATGCTATTTGCACATTTTCACTTTGATTTTGAGTAGGAAATGGTTAATAAATGTCATGTGACCTTTTTGTATTGTGATAGGTAAGGCACTTTCAAAGAACTGGATGCATGCCTGGTATCCTTTCTTGCTACATATAAGTTAAATATGTGATCTGTGAAGCAAGGCAAGTTTTGACCCCAGGTCATGATTTGAACAATCGTGTAGGACTAATTGACAATGTTCCGTACCAAATATTAAGACATTTCTGAGTTATTTACTATTTTAATATCTTATATAAACCATTCATATGTAACTGTTGGGGTATGGTCATTTTAAACCCCAGAGGCACGACTTGAACTAACTTTGTACTGGACCTTGATCTGAAGTTTCATACCAAATATTAAAGATCTGAGACTTGTTGTTTAAGAGAATTTTTTTTAGTTATCTACGATATGATGTCAATAGTAAATCTTTCATACCAGTATTAAAACAGAGAATGATTGATACTTTCATACAATTATGGCATGTCGACAAGGATAATAATGTTGTGTTAACTTTGTATACAAATCTTAAAGTAAATTGTGAGTATAAATCATATTTAGATTTATTGCCTAGTAACCTCAGATTCTTTTTTAGCAAAATAAAAATGTGTTCTCATCCATTGCGTATACATACTGGTAGATATGGTGTAAATAGAGTTGAAAGAAATGAACGTTATTGTGCATATTGTGCATGATTTGGAAGACGAATGCCATTTAATACTTATGTGTCCTAGATATAATTGTATTGGACAAAAATATATCAAACGATACTATTATGTTAATGCAAGTGTTATTAAATTCACTGAATTGTTAAATACTAAGCGTAAGAATGTTCTGAAAAACCTAGCTCTTTATATTAAATTAGTGTTACTGTCTCATAGAACTGCTATTACCTATAACTAAAAATCAGTTCATCCTCTTATAGTTATGTAATTGTTTAATAGAATGTGCTTCTTTTTTCCACTGTGATTTTATTTTATGTTTGTAATATATGCATTTATGTAATGACTGTGCAAGTCGTAAATAAACCTATGTTCTGTTCTGTTCCTGTCCAATTCTGGACAAACCATACAAAGTTCACTAAACTTAAAGTTTAAAAAACTGAAGTCGCCCATATTTACAAGAAAATTCGTACATTTGATTGACTTTCTTAATACAAAGATACATATTATTAAGTATAATCAAAAGGATAATTTCTGTTATTCTTTTTTCATGAACAGCATAGGCAATTTGTCTTTATAATGAAGATGGACTATACACTGTATTATATTGCCCATAAAACATTTGATTCTGAAATAAAGCCTGCTTAATAGTCAACGTTATATCTACCTCCGCTAGAATTTGTGAGTGTACCTTGAGATCATTACAATCGGATGCATCCGGAGTTCCTTAAATAAATAAACCAATCTCGTATAACATCGAATTAAGACTATAAATGGACAATAAAACACGAATTAATTGGAAATTAATCAGAAGCAACTCTTGTCAATACCATGCCATGCACTAGCGTTACATTTTGTTTTAATTTAAACTTAACTCTCTTGAACGGTTGAAACGCAACTTCGAAATTCCTTTGTACGGACATTTGCGAAATGTTTACAATCCTTTTTCTCCATTGTTTCAAAGTACCACTTTGGCACGAGTATAATGTTTAAACTTGTGGTTTTGTAGGCTTTAACTCTTTTGCCAAAAATTAAGATTTTCAACAGCATTATGCTCATATACGATCTTACTCCGATATAAACACTATTGAATTACAATATGAAATTTATATAAGTTATTAAATCATACTATTCTTAGCAAAACACACCTTGACTATAACTGGGATCTTTGATATGAGGTATGAAGCAAAACGTTAAAGTGCTCTTAAAATGGTGTTTAGATGCAATCATAATTGTTTCATGAACACAACGTATTGAATTTGGAGATCCAAACGACTAAGAAATATAATTCAGTTATTTAATTGGGGAGAATGTTATATTTTTAAACGAGTAATAAACTAAGATATGATATACTTCTGCGAAGTGCTTTTTAAATGAATCGAAAACACCTAGATCCATGCAGTCAATTGCATGTACTGCTATCGCCAATAAGATCAGAATAATTTTTTTTGCGGACCCTGTTTCGAAAAGTCAAGGCTGATCTTCCATGGGCCCCGTTATATTCAACGCACTCCGTCAGTTAACGAATACCATTTTCTCAATTAACCATCGGTTGTTTATGCCTGACTCTGATATTTGTTTAATCGGTTAAATTATTTGACTCTATAAGTATTGTCAAATTCAAGGCAGTCCCATCGTTATTTAAATTATTTTTGAAACGATTATGTTTTTTAATGTGTTGACAAGTATGTACAATCAAATAATAAGAGTGTTTTTTTGCTATGAAAATGTACAAACATGAAAGTTTGTAATTGAATAATTAAAACATTTCATAAACACACTCAATAGTTCTGAACCGGTATCGCGTCATTGTGTCGAATGAAAAAAGGAAAACATGTACTTTTACTGTGCTCAATTAGATCAATATGATTGATGAAATCGTTGCATTGTTTTACTGATGCACTGATATATATGTATATATTTTTGGTTTCCATTTCCTCACATGTAGTAATATTCAACAGTTATGGGGTAAATGAATGCAATGCGTGTCGATTCAATGTTTAATTTCAGATAAATTAAAGTGGCACCAGACAGATTTAAACATGTTTAAAGACACGTATACCTGTGTAATCCGGTAGATTTTTCTCTTTATTAAACTTCGTATAAGGATTTCCTTTCAAGTTAAAATAGTAAAGTAAAATGTCTTTCTTATTCACGGGTTTGCACAAACAAGGAGGGTGTGTTCATCATGAAAAAGCAAGCAGTTGCCATTGGAACCCGTTCAAACTGTTGACATATGAGTGACGTTTAATTCAATATGAACAATATTTGCATGCAGATGTCTTAGACATTAACATGACACTCATTTTTTCGCGGCAGGCTAATCGTGATGCAATTTTCAAAGTAAAATTCTACAGCTAAACGTGCAGTGCTCAAGACAGCTGAATCCCTGTTAGTATTGAATACTTAATACTTAATTCCAATAATTATGTAAGGTTATTTACTTGCCATGTTGTTTATGCTGCTACCATGGTATGTATGACATTAGTACATAACAAGATGATTTTAAATGAAATTCGACTCTTTCGAAATAGATCTTTTGTCGTTTAAATTAAAGTGTAACACTGATGCATCCTTAGATTCCAAAGAAATAGTATGGGTATGTAGGAAATAATAACATAAATAAATAGTAAGGGTATGTAAGAAATACTTACATATACCAAAAGTATGGGTATATAGGAAATCATTTTATAAAGAAATAGTATTGGTATGTAGGAAATAACATCATACAAGAAATAGTATGGGTATGTAGGAAATAATAACATGAAGAAATAGTATGGTTATGTAGGAAATAATAACATATAATAACATAAATGGATACACAAAACACGGGTTAAGATAAATAAATATTCAACAAATGTACTTACATTTAAGGTTTATCTTTGAATTGTTAGATTTAATAAGCGTATGTGCCAACAGCAATTTGTATATACAGCTACAGCAACGCACATCACCAACAAACGTAGTTAAAATGGTACAGATTTTTTATTGTTATAAAACATAATAAGTATGATAATTATATATATACGCTATTGGTGGTTTCGTGCATATGCATTTGTCAATGTTTTTCACAATCGATCGTAAGAGCAGTGGCGTATTGCCTTTCTTTAAAAAACGTGCCCTCATGCAAAACGTTAATCTTTATAAAGAACATCCATTTCAATAAGACATTTTAATGGATAACATGACTAAAATATCGCGTATCGTACGTTGAGAATACCATGATATCAATGTCATTGCTTTGTTTTAATATTACATCGCATTGTATTCGCTGAAGATGGATTCACGATTTAGTACAATTATACAGCTTTTTCACCATTCATACTTTGGATTTTATTGAGAAAGGAGATTTCAAATTACTAAACTGATACTATACGAAAACCTAGGTTTTTTATTATTTTTTTTTTTTAATTCAATATCATACATATAATGTAAACATGTATATGATCATACAACACAGTGATTGTATAAAGCAATAAAGTTCACACATGTTATACAAGATATGCTAATATATATAAATATTTTTTTTTTTAGAGAGAAAAGAAAAGAACAACAGAGGAATAGTTTTGAAAAATGATGAGTTGTATAAAGTCGGAAGAAAGCATACTGTATTTGTGTGTTTAGTTGTATATTCACAATGATCTTGTTAGATTGAAAAAAAAATATATAAACAAAAACTATATTAGAAAGATAAAAAAAAACTGTTTTAGGAAGATAAACTAACATTAGAGTGAAATGTATATAAGTGGACAAAACATTATGAGAATTTAATCCGATTCCATTTTTGTTCAAAGATTTGTAATGTGTCATTACTAAGAGCTATTTCTTTCTCAATCTGGATTTTTAGTTTAAGACTATGGACAAAACAATTAAAATTTGGTACTTGTTTTTTGTACTTCATGTTTAAGATAAAATATTTCATCAATATAACCATAAAATTCACAATATTATTACCGTCTATTGATTTCAATGAGTTAATTCCGAAACTTACATTTAAGAAAGATAGTTTAACATTTAGTTGCTGTTGTTCAAGAAAAGATGTTAATTGATTCCAAATAGGCTGGATGTGTTTGCACTCCCAAAAAAGATGTTCTATAGTTTCAATGTTTTCACTGCAGAAATCACACAGATTTGAGTTAGATAGTTTGCATTTAAAGAGATATTTATTTGTAGCTATAATTCTATGGATGTATTTATATTGAAAATTTCTCAGTGTGCTTTCAATAGTTGCTTTATATGGCATGGTAAATATGTGTTTCCAATTAAGTTCATTTTCTCCAAAAAGGACTTGCCATTTATTTTGGATTTTGGAGTTTTCCGTAGGGTTTTTAATTTGTAGTTTGTAAAATATTTTATTTGTTTTGTTTTTTCTTCCAAGTATGTTTTCTACAAATGTTGTTTGAGTACATGGTGTATTATTTGTATTGATTTCAGATTTAATATGTATGGGTATGCTTTTGATTAGTGTGTAGTACTTTAGAAAATTATTTGAAGGTATTCCGTATAAGTAGCATATATTATCAAAAGAGTAGAAATCCTTAATTCTATAGTCATATAATTGGTCGACATATTTAATGCTTCGTTCAAACCAATCTTTATAGAAAAACGTCTTATTGTTTGAAGTTATGTCTTTATTGTTCCATAAAATTGTTTTACTGCTGGTTTGGGTTTCTAAGTTATGAATGACATCACTCCACGCTGATAGAACATCAGACAGAAATATGTTTTCGTTTGCAATTTCATGTAAGATAGTATTGCTGATGTTACATTCAAAGAGTAAGGAGTCACCATATTTTTTTAGGATATTCTGGTAGAATAATTTCCATTTACTCGTATTGGTATTATCTAGGTATCTTTTAACCCAGTTGCATTTGATTGCATTCAAGAATGAGTCAATGTTCGTTAATTGGATACCTCCATTTTCTACAGATTGAATTAACTGAGTTCTTTTTATTTTATCAGGCTTACCATCCCATATGAAGTTAAATATTGCTGATTTTATATCGTTAATAACATCATTTGGTGGATTTGGGAGAACTGTTAATACATATATTAATTTAGGAAGTGCAAACGTTTTCAATACTGTGTTTTTTCCGATTAGTGTAAGTTTACGATGATGCCATGATTTTAAGCAGTTTTTAAATTTCTGTAATTTAGGTAGTATGTTTTTTAAGAACTGTATCCTTTTCATTATTTGTGAAAGTAATTCCTAACGTTGTGGCTTCATCGGAAGTCCAATTGAATTTCATTTCTTTTTTATATAGAACATTACTTTGTTTTAATTTACCTACTCGTAGCACAGTACATTTACTTTTGTTTAGTTTTAGACCCGATGTCATTCCGTAAAGGGTTAGCGACTCTATTAGGTTATGGAAAGAATCGTAATTGTCGTTTAAAAAGTAAGTTGCATCGTCAGCAAATAGGGATTGTTTGATTTCTTCGTCAGGTTCTAGTGATATGCCTTTTATGTGTTTATTTGATTGTATGTGATGTGATAGATACTCGATGCAAATAATAAATAGCGATGATGAGAGTGGACATCCTTGTCGAACCCCCCGTTCGATGTTAAAACTGTTTGAAAAGAAGCCATTGTTAATGATTATACTATTAATATCGGTATAGAAAAGTTTGACCCATTGAATGAGACTTTCACCAAAGTTCATATTTTCTAAGCAGGAGAACATAAATGAATGATCAAGCGAATCGAATGCCTTTTCAAAGTCTGCAAAGAATATTAGACCAGGACTATTTGAATTGTTGAAATAGTTTATGCATTCTTGGATAAGACGAACGTTTTCACCAAAGTAACGTCCTTTTATGAAACCAGATTGAGATTTTGAAATAATTGATGGTAATATTTTTTTTATTCTGTTTGCTATACTTTTAGTTGCAATTTTATAATCATTGTTTAGTAAACTAATTGGGCGCCAGTTTGATAAGGATTCTAAGTTTTTTCCAGGTTTTGGAATAAGTGATATAATACCTTGTTTTTGTAGGGTAGTTAAGTTTTCATTGTTAAATGAAAAGTTAAGTGAATTAATTAGATGTGTTTTTATATCATTCCAGAATATTTTATAAAATTCGATTGTGATGCCATCAGATCCTGGGCTTTTGTTATTTTGCATTTCTTTTAGGGCTAATCCTAGGTTTTATGTTAAGGGTGGTGATTTAAGCATTGGTTTGGGTTCTATCACTAAGTTACTTCCTTTAAATAAAATACTAGCACATGTGAAATTACACTGATGATAATATCTCTAGACATATTTTCATTTTCCTTTTATTTAACCACACCAAGATCATAGAAATTACGGTAAAAAAAAACAGAAAATGCTGAAATAACACTTCCTCCTTTTAAAGATTTTATGTTATAAAAATCTTTATTTCCATTCCTTTATTAAATATCTTTCTCTGAAAATAGTTCGGATAAATGCCTCCGTATTCATGCGAGGATAACATGACCGATTTTAGTATTTATCGTATGTTATCAACTGGCAATTTCAAATGGTTACCTATTGCCCAATTAAAGAAGCTGTCATATAGATGGCAGTTTATGAGCATGTGTTGAATATATTGTTCCACAAACAAACAAAAAAGAAGAGTATTGTGTATTTTGTTAAATATGTGAAACAAGACCACATCTAGCGTTGAAATATTTGCAATTGTTATAAGGAACATTGGTTTTTATGAATTGTTTACTTTGCTTTTCAAAATATTATTCGAAATATTCGTTTATTTTAAGTGATCATGTGTTTTATATTCAAAATATATTTAAGTTGACATTTATATTCCAAATAAATAATAAGTCGCGGAGCTTGCATAAAAAAACGACACATGAAGAATATGTTAATAGTGATTCAAGTGAACTGTTAAATAAAACAGCTTTTTCACACGCCGTTGTTATGAATTGTTGCCCAAAGACGGCAGGCAATATAAATTCCAGGACCAGAACGAAATTTATATGATATTCAAAACAGTTAGATATGTAATGTTCATCAGCATTGTCTTCTTCAGCGTCTGTCTCTGCAATTGTTAAAAGTAAACATTAAACATAAACACTCTGTGTATGCGGGAACCTTGTCAATCGCTTAATTTCTTTGTAGTTAAAGTCTTTGTAACATTCGTTTGAAAAGTGAAATGTGCCAAGAAGAAATTAAAATATCCATTATATCATGCACACCATGAACAATCACAATCAAGATTCTGGAGTTTTAACGCCTGTATTGCGTGAAGTCATGCAACATTTCATTCATTTGCGACACTTTTAGATGTTGTGTTAGACAGCACGTCCTCTGCTTTATGCGAGTAGATAAAAGAATCTTACGTAACTGTACAAACTCGTTACTGTATCAGTATTTTTACAATATGATTGCACTATTCGAACGTTGTTTAACAACTGCTTTTATGATGGTATAACAATAATACATAAAAATGAAAATTGTTCGTAATTTTAATAACAATGAATACTTTGCATACCATATTGTTATTACAATAGTATGTTTTTAAACAATTTAAACCCCGTTGTGCTGATGTTAACATGTACAATTGCTTCTCATATGAATACTTATATTTTATATAAAAACCTATAGTAATAAAAAACACACATCTACAAGCAACTAGCTGTTTATAGCATGAGGAAAATTAAACAGTCCATACTTATGTTTTCATTTATTTTTTATATAATATCCATCTTTTGCCAACGCGCAGACTTTGTACAAACATAGCAGTTTTTTGGTATCTTGTTATCTGAAGACGTCGAATGTATGTGGAGCCCTTCTACAGAAGATTGCACATCCTTGATCTCGGCACACGAGGCGGTGATACTTTCGTCTCCAGCGCATTAGACGCTGACTTTATTTCCGTTAACGACCTTTCCGAGAACCTCAACTTTGCTCTTAAATATCGCATAATACTTATTTAAAAAAATGAAAACAAAGGAAATTTTAATATGCCCATACTTAAGTTTTATTTTCTTTTTCATAAAACTTATTCATTTATGACCTGGGGTGTAGACAACCCCAGGTACCCGCTTAATAAAAGAAACTAAATGAATACAATACAAGGTGACTGAGAACTATTTAAATATCTTGAATTAGGAAAACAAGTTATCAAAAACAGTCTTTTCAACGACTGCACGTCTCCGCATTTAAATAACAGTCTTTTTGCGTCTGCACGTATATAAATGGAATATCATTAAATACTCTCTCTCTCTCTCTCTCTCTCTCTCTCTCTCTCTATATATATATATATATATATATATATATATATTTTTTTTTTTTTTTTTTTTTATATATACCCTTGCAGTGGTTCAGTGTACGAAAACTTATCAAATTTGCATTTTACCCGCTAATTTTCCAGAAAAATACTTTGGTAGCATACATTTTCAAGGACCTTTAATAACGTACCTTCTTATTTTTAAGAAAAATACTTCTACGAAATATTGTATTCAAATAACCTTATTATATAGGGTCATACAATAAGTATTGTAATTCAAAGCAGAAATACAAATCAAGGGACGTAATTCAAACATATTATATAATGTAAGTACACAGTTATCTCTCTTTCCTTATCGTTTAACGGGTGATATCCGCGTGTATCTGTTTTTTATGAGCACAAAAATTTATGTCAATAACAAGGTATAAATTCTTATTGTAAATACATCCTTGCCTCTGTCGTTTTAGACTTTAAAAAAACACATGTACGATAAACAAATAAAAGTCTTTTTACAGACACAAATAATCTCAATTAAAATATGGTTTGTGTTTGGTCCCTTGTCCAATAAAAATCATGAATAATGTGTGTAGTAGTATTAGCAGCAGTAATGATTGCAATATATAATGCATAAGAAAATTAAATACACAAAGTAGAAGCGATAACAGTTATATCAAAACCAAGATATTTAAATTGTACTAAAATCAGAAGCAGTTATAACATTATTAAATGCCGAGCATTAAAAGCAAAAAGTAGGCGATCCATGGTATGATTCGAGTGAAGAATCTTTGCTGAGAAGCGGCGCATTTTATGACCAGGTTCAAGTTCTTAAGCATGTAACGAAATTACACATTGTTCGTGGAAAACATACAGTTACAAACAAAGTTCATTTCTCTTTTCATCGAGATTTATTTATGTTGAATATTGTGTTAAACAACGCTGGCTAATGTACGTGTAATACAATTTTACAGCACGGCGAACAATATGGCCGCCACGACAAGAAAACGTGATTGTTCTACTTTATTGTCAAACTAAGACTATCTTTTTAGAACAAGGAAAAATCAAAACTGACCAAACAGACTGTATACATTTTTGATTTACCATTATTAATATGTCTGTTGACCGACTCTCTTATGTTCCGATTTAATGAAGCGGTCGGCAGGTGTTTGACAGAAATAATCTTATATGACCATGTCAACGAATATATTTTTTAAGGCTTTTCAAGATAAGTATATTCGGACTGTGTTTCATAACTAATCTTGTTTGACATCTTAAAGTATATACCTATAGGCAGTCACGTTTAATTTGCATTATGTTCCGATTTAATGAAGCGGTCAGCAGGTGTTTGACAGAAATTATCTTATATGACCATGTCAACGAATATTTTTGATGGCTATTCAAGATAAGTATATTCGGACTGTGTTTCATAACTAATCTTGTTTGACATCTTAAAGTATATACCTATAGGCAGTCACGTTTTAATTTGCACCGTGATAACCGTGGTACGTTTTAATGTAAACCTAATTCCTTTCTCTTATCATTTGGTAAATATTTAAATTAAGATTATATTATGTTATTTAAACCATTAGTATCTCTATTTATTACATTATATTCTTTATAATCAAACATCTATGAATAATCTCCAAAATTCCAGAATCCTAGTCATGAAATTATGGTTGTTGTGGTAAACGATTTATTAATAATTTTCGACGATAATTAATTTATAAATACCAAGTATGTTACAAGCATGAAGACACTAAGATCAGTTCCAATGTATCATTCCTTTAATAAGGACAGTTACAAGAGTTACAGAATGTGTATAAACTTAGATGAGCTATGACAAATTTCCACGACGAGAGTCAGTCTCTTATGTGAATATATGAGTCTTGTTCTGAGAAAATTGGGCAAAATGCATGTGAGACGACACTTTCCGCTTTTATGGTATTTTTAAGGAAGTCCCTCCTTACCGAAAATCAAGTTAAGTGGGAAAGAATCGTCACTGATTAGCCTGTGCGGACTGCACAGGCTTATCTGTGATGACACTTTACGCAAAAGCTTTAAGCCCAGTTTTCTCTGAACAAGGCTAATATTAAGATGAAAATTTGTACAATCTCCTAAAAGTGCCAGCTTCTTAAGCGTTAATATCAACTCTGCGGTTTTATGGATTTGTAAAGTTAATTAAGTTGTGTTTCTAATAATTACATATTTCTGTTTCGCGTACATTGCTCTTTTTCGTTGAGTGTTTTAATCGTTAAACATGCGATAATACTATTCTGCAGAAGTCTGCAATATACAAAAGGCATTTGTTTTTCATTTGAAAGATTTTTTACCGTTTTCAACAGTATTTCATTCTTATTTAGGACAATATTAACACAACTGAAACGTGTCCTGGTCCAAAATGTTTACCTGTAATGTGTGCACATACGTATTTCAGTTGCTGTCCTAATTGTATCAGATTAACCCATTTATGCCTTGTGGACTCTCCCATCCTACTGAATTGGATCAATTTATTTCCAAAATTAGGGATGTCTGGTATATTTATTTCTATATTTAGAATATTTCTTACAGAAATTCCTTTTAGCAAACAGCGCAGACCCTGATGAGACGCCGCATCATGAGGCGTCTCATCTTGGTCTACGCTGCTCGCAAAGGCCTTTTTTCTAGACGCTAGGCATAAATGGGTTAAGGTGAGATTAAATTTAAAATTGGCCGTTTAAGAGATTGTCTGATAAATGATGACATATTTTGTAATGTCGGGCGGAGAGCGAACCCAAACCTGCTTAGAACTGCACGAAAGTAAAGACCTTTTTGCCACAAACTTTCACAGTATCACGGCCGTGTTTAAATTTGTATCCCTGACAATAACATGCCACTATATTATATAGTGACCAGTTTTAAGGGGTTGTTATCGGTTTGCAAAGGATGATAATATCCGCGTATCCAATAATCTTTTATTCGCGCCTGATTTTTGTTATGTATCACTTCTGGTAAATCCAGTAACAACTTTATTTTTCAAAAGGTGTTTCTTGTATATTATTGAACAAATCATTACTTTTTTGAATGACAAGAATTTAAACATTTTGAAGACTGAAACGGTCATATAGATAATTTATAACTTGCGATTCTCTCACGTCAATTACATATTCGAATAGGATGCTTGGGGTTTGTGAATAAAATGTATCAAAAAATAAATAATTGCTCATCTGCTTGGTCATTAAAACGAAAACCTTTTTTATTATTACGGTACACGTGGTTACTAGAACATATGCTTAGTTAGGGGCTCTTTCAGCAAGCTATTTTGTATACGACATGGAAAATTTATAAGATTCATGAAAGACAGTTTAACATGACCTACACAAAATTATACTAATTACCGGCTAAGTATATTTACAGTTTCTTATTTTACAAAATATTTTACCTTAAGCCGATGTCAAATTTACTCGCCACGGTTGAACTGGATGGTATTTCCTTTATCAGAAATCACTTTCAATCTTTAAAGATTACTTTGATTTTGTACGACCATAAATACAATTGCTATCTCAACCTTACATTAATTGTTCAGGTTCAATCGGAAATCTGGTTCATTTCGGTAAAAGATGCTACTGCGATACAAAATCGGCCATCGGTCAACCACAAAAGCAGCTTATCAAGAAACACCATCGCATTGGTTTGATCTTAATGGTCACGTAAATGGTCATTTAAATACACTTATTGCATCTGGTACCTTTCGGTTTAAAGATGCTGCTGCGTTTCAAAATCGGTCAACTAAATAATAACCCACTAGGGATATGCAAAAGTAGCTTATGAATAAATACCATCGCATCGGTTTGATCCAAATTCGTAAATGGTCATTCAAATTACAGTTTAACAGTTCAAAATCGGTCAACTGAATAATAACCCACTAGGGATATTCAAAAGAAGCTTATCAAGAAATACCATCGCATCGGTTTGACCCAAATTCGTAAATGGTCATTCAAATACACTAAATGCATATAAGAGCTTGTCTCTATTTAACAACATATCACAAATACCCGCTGTAATATGTTTACACTACCCTTTGATATTTTGCGCATATTTATTAGGTAGTTCCGATTCTAAAATAGTAGAAAGAACTAAATGTGTGATGAAAAAATAACTAAATAGATGAACGCCTACGACATTCATGATATGCCTTTAACGTGGGTTTTTGATGTTAAAGATATGCAAACACAAGTAATGAAGATTACAATTAAGCTTGTATGGATCTTGTTAATATATACATCAAGTCCGAAAATGCTTTTTAAAGATTTTTATATAAGGAACCGAAATAATGAATGCAGACAATTGTATATATACATATATATATATATATATATATATATATATACATACATATTATATACATATAATCTAATAATATAATAATATATAATATAATAAATATATATATATATTTTGTGTAAAAAAAGGCCACACATTACATTTAAATACATTTAAAAAGGCCGCACTCAATAGTGTGAACCCATCAGACGGAGATCTTGCCCATTTTCGGTACATTTAATACGTTTTACAATAACACCCTGGTTATGCATGTGATGATTTCAAATTACACTGACTAACGATGTAGCAATGTGTTACCATTTTAAGTGGCTCAGTTGTCATAACACATTGAGTATAATAACCGGTTTATTGTTGGTGTGCAATTCTTTGCGCGTTGATGGCTACAAGTAAGATTCATAGGCTTGAATCATACTGGCATCATTATGATAAAAAAACAATTATTTAAGACAATGTTATTGATGGCTAGACTGGTATTTTTATTTATTGGCGTCAGATCTCACACTTCGACCAACACTATTCGATGTAATGACCTATTGGTTCTGCTAACGTTTGAAAAGAGGCACTCATTTCAAATAATATCGAGGGATTTACAGATTCTTTTACACACATTTAAGTGTACACAAACGTTAATCTTGCAGTATCACAAATTAAATTGAACTGCAGAAAAAAAGAAGGTACGTTTCAGTTAA
This sequence comes from Dreissena polymorpha, assembly GCF_020536995.1. Taxonomy (NCBI): domain Eukaryota; kingdom Metazoa; phylum Mollusca; class Bivalvia; order Myida; family Dreissenidae; genus Dreissena; species Dreissena polymorpha. The sequence goes on from NC_068365.1 coordinate 38,786,867, forward strand.
ATCATAAATACAAAAGCAAATACGTCTCAGTTAAATAATAAATACAATATTCAACAACATCTCGTCAATAATTCAGGACACAATTTCGACAGCAAAGTAAGCCGTGTGAAAATAATAATTATGTTCGTATGCGTTTTAAATGTGAGAAAGTCGTCGTCTTCGCGGATATGTATATATATATTAATTGATGATTACATCTGTGAATCGTAGTGTGTTAAATAGATTGTAAAGATGTAATTAAGATACCATTATTTATATTATGAAAATATGTACATCGATTCAGGTAAAACTTGTTGTTGATACATTTTTTTTAAAAACGAAATAACATAACCTTACCTTACCTTTAACGCATGTATGCCTAGCGTCTAGAAAAAAAGGCCTTATCAAACAGCGTAGATCTATATGAGACGCCGCATGATGCGGCGTCTCATCAGGGTCTGCGTTGTTTGCTTAAAGGAATTTCTGTAAGAAATTTCTCAATATAGAAATAAATATACATGTACTAGACATCCCTAATTTTGAAAAATAAATTAATCAAATTTAGAAGGATGGGAGAGTCCACTAAGCATAAATCGGTTAAATAAGTCTGGCTTTGCCACTGTGACCTTCTCAAACGCACTGAGCCGATATGACTTCAAGCAAATGTCTGCTTGAGGACACAAAATAAACCCACTACACATTGGAGCTCATAATCTTGCCTCTACCGCATTGTATGTATATATATATATATATATATATATATATATATATATATATATATATATATATATATATATATATATATATATTTATTTATTTTTATATATATTTAAGACATTAGCATACAGGTATGTGTAATATTTGAAATAACAAATGTATTGTCAGTGCTGTAAATGTAAGGATATAATACTGAATTTCATTTAATTCACTGAAATCCAATCACCACTCAGGGAGAAGGTAGATTGGAAAAATAACAAAATCACTATTTAATGGTAAAACTTATATCTTCGTATTAAGTGCATGTAGCCCGTCGCTGTTCTTTTAATACCGAACCCTTCGACATATAATTAATATAAATACAGTAAACTCTGCGTATAAATATGTTGAATGTACCACCTGTTTTACACGGTTATATCCGTAAATAGACAATTGCATATGAAATGAAGGTGATAAAACAGAAGAAAAATGCAAACAACCATAGTGTTCATATTATTATTTAATGTAGGACTAATACTGATGTTTATGAAACATTAAGACATGTTATTATGCAATAGAGTATATTTTTTACTTGAACATAAAAAGCATAATACATGCAATCGTGTTGCAACCGTTTGTATATAAAATTATATCTATATGCGCCTAATAAGGATTTTTACCAACATTTCTGTTTGCAGTGGATTGCTGAAAGTCATATTGTTGTGTAACAAGTGGAGTATATGTGCCTTTGTAGTAAATAATTAGGCGTATTGTTGGAGAAAAATGTTTGATTTTAGAAGCCACCCTTTCAATCTACTCCAAATCCCGTGTCTGTGTTATATATATTCTGGGAAAACTGGGCGAATTGCATGTACCTGAAGTGTCACCTGGAACGACACTTTCCGCTTTTATGCAATCTTATGCTTAAGGATGTCTTTTTTTAACCAAAAATCAAGTTTTAATGGAATTTCATCATTTATGGCCATGCATTAGGTCCGGTTTTCCCAGAACGAGGCTCAATTATCATGATCGGGTCTTCAAAGAATTATTACATGTATTAGAAAGGCAATTTATATTTCTCCAAATTAAAAACAAGAGAAATATACATAATTATCGTGTTTTGTAACATTACTGCAGGTAATAAGATATATTTGTTGTTTATCAGAATCTGCAAGTGTTTGCAAACTCGAGAGGTCAATTTTCTCTGCACTTTTCAGAAGTGGTTGCATTATTAGATTATTAATGTATTCATATTATCAGGAGTTCAAACTATTTTGAGAGGTAGTTTTTGTTCTCGTTTCAAAAAATACTTTTTGATCATAATTTTTCCGGGTGTTATGCGAAAACCACCGTATTGACATAAGACAACATATTAAAAAAAACAAAAAAACTCAATAACGTTTTTCAGCTGCGAAATTGATTTTTTTTCAGTGTATTTACTAAGGTATAGAATTTGTACAACACGTTACTTAAGAGCAGCTATGGTATCTGTATAACATAGTTATCGACATCTTCCGTATTTTATAGCTGGTTTAGAAACTCGAAACGATGATTATTATACATACATTTGGTGTTCTTTAATGCAATAATTACGACATATGAACGGCAATATTTGTCTAAATTTCAACATGACGTTACCAAACTAAATTATGAACATTTGAGTATGTTGGTGAATGTACACAAAATAAATGCATAACTAGTGGAGTTATAGCAAGTTTAGCCTGTCTGTCAGAGAATTGTGTTTTTTGAACGATTTTGGTGTTTCCATAAGAATACTTAATAATCCATTAGTATATATTGAGTTAACGTAAAACATCAATTAAGTTTATCATTATACAAACATCTCACTGTTGGAAAAAGGGGATTTATGCATGTGCGCCAAATTTTGTCCCAGATTAGCATATGCAGTCCGCACAGGCTAATCGAGAACGGCACTTTCCGTCTAAACTGGATTATCGCTAAGAAGATACTTCCTTATTACGTTAAATACTAACAAAGCGAAAAGTGTCGTCCCTAACAAAGCGAAAAGTGTCGTCCCTAATTAGTCTGTGCAGACTGCACGGGCTTCTGGGATGACGCTTAACACGCACGCGTCATCCTAGAACGAGACACCATTATGAACAGTTGTATTGTCTGTAGTCGCCTTTCAACGAATACACTTCGCATTCAGTTTGAATGAAAAGATTAAAACAATACACCAAGTCGCAATCTAAGTATTGAACACTGTCATTATTGTATCCATTGGCTAATCAATAAGTTTCACGTGTAGAATATTCGGCGCTTTCTTTTGATATTCCAATATGATTTACTTGGTGGCACAAAAAACGGGTAATGTAGAGCATTGACCTTATTAGGCAAGGTAAAATGGTCATGGATTGAATTTGAAAAGATTTGAAATATTAATTCTTGTAAATACCTTAATATGCCTCACACTACCTGTTTGACGATCGGTGTTCATATGTTAAAATATTATGTTAATTGTGTTTTTAAATGGCACACAATGATTCGTTAGAGAAAACAGTATAATTGAGAATGCATGTTATAATTAAGTTTTGTTATAATTAAGTTTGCCTTTTTGTCGATCAGAATGATCAATAAACCAGGTCGGCTGAACACTGGAAGTTGTTATATTTACGGATAAAGGAATTCAGTCGGATTAATTTTAAGTATAATATTTCAAGCGTTAATACAAAAATACACAATGGGGAATTGTATACCCGTGGAGCAGCATTAAAATAACGAGGTTGGTATTGCAGATGGGAAAATGCGAAAATCAAGGAAAGGTACTTCAGCGGGGACTTAGGAGCGTTACACGATAGTGGATGGTAAATATGACGTGAAACTGCCGTATGAGAAAAAGTGTACGATAAATTATGCTGCATTATTGCCTACTGGGGATGTAGTTCTAGGAGACAGTGGTAATTGCAAAATAAAACTGTTAAACTGCAACTTTCATTTCATGTCTGCGCCCGAGTTTCCCGAACCAGAAGTGCATCTTGCTTCGTCCCCTAACCTGCCTTTGATTTATGCAATTTTCCCCGACCGAATCAGGCAAATTCACGTGGACGGAGTGATCCTAAAAAAGAGTGGATTTATCAAATCCCCGGGTGAGTGTCGTGCAATGGTTGTGAACATATTTGACGGTAAAGCCGTAGCACTGAAAATGCCCGAAGGCTACGGACAGGTGACTTTGCTGACCCCTGGGGGGAATCTGCAGATGGAGATTTTTGAAAATGACAATGAGGAGGCCCTGTTCATTCAGCCCGAGGCTCTAGTGGTCACACGGAAGTTGGTGATAGTGGTGGCGGACATAGCACAGCAGGCGGTGAAAGGTGTCACACCGGAGAGCGAGGTCGTGTTTACTTACCGCGGTATACGCAGCCCTACAGCCCTCATGTGCGATGAACAAAACTTCATTTACATTGCCGGGCCGAACAATGTGCACCAGCTTACTGAAAATAGAGAGCTCGTGAAATTTTTCTGACGAAGGCTGAAATTGGTTTTGCTCCTTTGAGTTTGTGTTATTACACGCCCCGAAAACATTTACTGGCGACGGGGAAAGGTTCGAAGGTTACTCTGTTTAAATTGACCTGATAAAAAACTTGAAATCGGAAAAATGTATTATTCGAAGAAGTATATATCAGAAGCTAAGATAAGTAAGACTTATCTAAAAGCACAACGGGACGTGGAGAAGATGTATACATATGTGAAATATATCGTGATTTATTATTTGCAAATGCAGTTATTGTTGTTTTATGTTTAAAACAAAAGAATACTAGATCAGGGTTATGATATATATATATATATATATATATATATATATATATATATATATATATATATATATATATATATATATATATATATATATATATAGATTGATTGATAAAGTTCAGATTGAGTAATTCAATTATTATTAAATCAAATAATTAGTATCGTTTATGTGTTTAAATTTAATAAGAATTCTATTGTTGACGATGCTGCTTTAGCGAAGCAGCTCGTCTAAGTTATCATACCATAAAAAAATTCTTCACAATGGCGACCTATGTAAAAGACCGAGCCAGTCCGATGAGTTAGCTAAATTTTCTCAATCGGCGTACTTCGCCAATAATCATTGAAAAAGGTAAAGGCAGCTTGGTTCCCGTCCTCTTTCAAATTTATCGAGAGGTTCGGGACAAGAACCAGACACAAAACTGCCAGGTAGCACTTCAAACGCTGTGACGCTGGGAAAACCCCAAATGTACTTATTTTTAGATTTGATCGAGAATGTAACCCGCCTCCCAGTTTCGCTGAATGTGTCAAGTTCCCCACGGATACTTCTTCCCCCTACGCCCAAATGGTTTTTCGTACCCACAAATTTTCGTACCCAATTGTTTTTCGTACACACGTTTTTTTCGTACCCAAATGTTTTTTCCTATCCAAATTGTTTTGCATTCTTTTTTAGTACCCATACCTTTCGTACCAAATTTTTTTCGTACCAAAAATGTTCGTACCCACAATTGTGGTGATGAAGATAAACATGAATTGTTGCTTTTATATAAATCCTTTTCACAAGCATCATCACACCAGTATTGTCAGTGCTTTGAGTAGATTAATGTTTCATGATGTTTCTATATTTTGTGGTTATTTCTGGGCTAATAATGAGGTTCGAGATCGTTTCAACAGGTTTATCCTCGCAATTTAAAGCATTGAACGTTCTAGGGGTGACTCCAGCTCTCATAATGATTTTATGTTTAATGCAGTATTGTAAGAGTTGTTTTTTATTATACAGGATATTGTTCATTCGCCTGATATAGAACAGAACAGAACATAAAATTTATTCATATAATTTTTGCAAGTCGAGTTCACCGTGATATATACAACACTGACGATATATTAGCAATAACCACATGCATAGTAAAGCGAAACTGACACGAATAGAATATAAGACGGTGTTCACAATTTATTAAGGCCACTATAATTACTCCACGCAATGCCCCAGTTCTCATTTTAAAAACATTTTTACAATATATCGCGAGTTTAGTTAAAACTTTAGTGTCGGTATTTGTTAAAACATACATACATTTATGCATATAAGGTTTAATACTAGCGATATTTTTCTTTAACTCAACGTTTATCACTGTTACTTATTTACCGTTTAATATGAAATAAATGTACTTAATTTTCTTTTTATCTGTTGACGCCGATTTTTATTAATATTTTCAGTGCATTATGAAATTATTATAAAATGAATGTGATTTTTTGGGCTGTTTCCTTTGTTTTTTGTTAATATATAGTTGAGCATAACTACTCAATTCAGTGTGTACATTAACACACACCACTCTCACGAATAATTTATTATTATCTTTATAACTATATATTTTCACGCATGTATGAATGTTTTATATTAATCAGGATGAGCTGTACAATGCTTAAGTCAGTACAATATTTGTTTTGATCTGTTCTGGTCAAATATTGCCTTCCTGATGATGGTTCTGGAGTGTCCTCACTATATATTTCCTATACATATATTATCTTAACACAGTATTTTATTGCATTTGTATTTAGCCATTTTCTCATCAAACATTACTGTGTCCGCATGAAAAGGACGGTTCCACCTTCCGCTTATGTCTAAAACATAAACGCATGTAATATGATGAAAATAAAGTATACAGGTGTGTTTGTCTACTATGTCTATTAAATATGTTAAAAAAAGTTTCATCTCTTTAGCAGAAACACTTTTTGCATTACTTGAGGCGAAAGAAAAAAACACCAATTAAGCTTATAAAAAAAATACCTCTAGTAGTTAGGAAACATAATGAACGGAGACAAGGGAGTGCGCAAGTAAAGATGCTTGTTAATAACCGCGTTCAGCAGATTCCCTCAAGAAGCAATAATCATTGCGTTCGTGCGCCACATGAACAGTCAGTGCTGTTGTTGTTTTCGCTGCAAAGAGTCGTAACTTCGGTTATGTCTAAAACAACTGAACCACAGTATGGAGGTGCGCGAGTTCATCCTTCGAGCATCATTTATATATATATATGTATTAATGCTAAATACAAACCTTCCACGGTTTAATGTACGGACGAATTATGGCAAATATTTATCCCCCTCTAAGAAAGTGTTTTTAAGACATAAACTTTACTTGCAGTCGTTAGCTTCTTTTCAGACAAAGTTTCCTCGCTCCTTAAACGTCAATGAATGTCAGCCTCTCCGGTGTTTATGTCCGCCACCACTATAGTGGGGGACATACTATTTTTGCCTTGTCTGTTGGTCTGTTTGTTGGGTCTGTCTGCTTGTTTGTTTGCTCCAACTTTAACATTTTGCCATAACTTTTGCAATATGGAAGATATCAACTTCATATTTGGCATGCATGTGTATCTCATGCAGTTGCACATTGTGAGTGGTGAAAGGTCAAGGTCATCCTTCAAGGTCAAAGGTAAACAAAAAATTCAAAGCGGCGCAGAAGGGGACATTGTGTTTCCGACAAACACATTTCTTGTTTATCATACATTACCGTATGCCACAGCAAGCGGTCACAGCATCAAACATCGGTCGATTCCGTACGTATACATTAATGTCGGTCCGTAGGTTTTCGTTAATTCCCGTTGCAACATTTGTATTGGTTCTCTACCCACATGATTTGCACAAGACACCATTTTACATGGTCGGGAGACTACGGTTGTACCAGCGAATAATCGTCGTGCCACGATATCCGAGTTTAATAGAGAGCGACGATCGTCAGTCGTTAGCGCGTTGTTCGACATACTCTCGAGCGACTGCAGTCCACCTCTCACACCACGACTGCTCGTCGCTTGACGCTCTGTCGGCACACAATTCACGTGTCAGGAGACACCAAGACAATCTTCGACGGTACCAAGATCGTCTGGGCACCTGTAGGACAATCCCAGACAGTCTGTGACGGTTTCAGAAGGACTCCAAGACCAGCTGGGTACCTGCAGGAGACTCCAAAAAAGTCTGCGACGGTGCCAAGACCATCTGGGCACCTGTAGAAGACATCCAGACACTCGGAGACGGTACCAGAGAGTCTTAAGGACCGGCGAGGCACCAACAGGAAACTCCCAGACAATGTGCGACGGCGGCACACCTGCAGGACACTCCCAGACAGTCTTTGATGGTTTCAAGATCGTCCCAGACTGTGCAAGACAGTATCCCAGACCTCCGGGGCACCTGCAAGAGACTCTCAGACAGTCGGCGACGATGCCAAGACCGTCTTGGTACCTGCAGGAGACTGCCAGATGATGCCAGACGGTTTCCCAGACCGTCGGAGCACCGGCACGAGACTCATTGACATTCTGTGACGGTGGAAAGACCGTGTGGGCGCCGACAGGAGACTCGCACACGGTACCAGACAATATACCAGACCTTCGGGGAACAAGCAGCAGACTCCCAGACACCAGCCGGAGACTTCCAGACAGTCTCCCAGACCGTTGGGGCACCTGCACGGATTCCATGACAGTCTGCGATGTTGCCAAGTACGTCTGGGCACCTGCAATAAAGTCCAAGACAGTTTTCGACGGTGTAGAAACCGTCTGGGCACCTGCAGGAGATTACAGAGCAGTCTTCGACGGAGTGAGAGACTGCCTGGCACTGTTACAGACTGTCTGGGAAACTCCTGAAGTTGCCATGACGGTATTGGCACGTCGCAGAATGTATGGTAGTTTCTTGCATGTGTCCCGTCGGTCTGGGAGACTGTCTAGAACCATCGCATACAGTCTTGGAATCTCCTGTATGTGTTTTTACGGTCTTGGTACCGTCGCAGACTGTCTAAGAGTCTCCTGATGGTGCTCCGCCGTTCTGGAAGACTGCCTTGCATCTTCTGAGTGTCCTGCAGGTGTCAATGCGGTTTTGGCACCGTCTCAGACTGTCTGGGAGTCTCCTGCTGGTACCTTGAACGCGACGAGTGCTCAGTCTTGTGAATTCCTCTTTATGTCCATACATGTGAATGCTGTCCTCAACGCCACCCCACACGCGTGTATGGCTGCCACAATCTCTTGCCACTTTTTTCCGCTTGTTTGCCTCGGTCACTTATGGCCTGTGCTTTCCCTCCAGTAGGTTCTTGTTCTCGATAACAAGCTCTTGAAGGATATCTATATCTTTTTTGGACCACGAATGACACCGACTCGATTCGTTGCTGTCTTCGTCTTCCATTATTCACATGTATTTTAGCCGTCGGACGTTGATGGCGGAAGTGGTTCTTTTTCCGGAAAATTGGGACTACCACGACAGCAGTCGACTGACCACACCGTCGTTCGACCACAGTCGAGGTAACTTGCTCCTTGAACGCGACGAGTGATCAGTTGGCGGTCGACGCCCGTCGGTCGACCACACAGTTAACCGACAATAGTCGGGTTTTGTAGCTTTTCATTAAACCGGACCCTCGGACGACGCTCTATAGTTTTCAGGTTTTTAAATCGTCAAAAGATTCATAATTATAATGGATATTTAAGAGCATGTTAAATGGTCAGTATTACTATTTCCTCAAAAATATCTTAACAAAAACGAAAATTTGCGAATCTGAAACAACTTTTTTTTAATTTTGTCAATTTACCAAAACGTTGGACGGCCCCTTTAATTGGTTCTCTGCACACGTGATCAGTACGCATGACCTTCGGGTGTTTTGCAAGTGCGTAATATATTAGATGGTTGATGAGCGCGACCAGACAGTACCACGCACACAGACGGACATAGAGGACACAGCTTCATGTTGTCGCGAGGCCGTTAGGCCTTACCAAATATTATCGTTATTTAATTATAACATAAACCCTTAAAGTGGTAACACTATTTTTATTGGTTTGCAAAAGTGCTTAATACACCATTGTAATTGAATCATCATCGGGGCTCTTAATCGCGGTCAGCAAGCCACCTGCCCGTAGCAATAAGGGCTCTCAGTTGCGAAAGGCAAGCCAACTGTTCAATGCGATAAGGACTATACTAGGCACACGGTCAGCAAACTGTCCAAAGCAATACGGACTCTAATAGGCACACGATCAGCAAACTGTCCATAGCGATAAGTACTCTAATATGCGCATGGTCAGCAAAGTGTCCAAAGCGATAATGACTAATATGCACGCAGTCACCAAACTGTCCATAGCGATAAGGACTCTAATATACGCACAGTCAGCAAACTGTCCATAGCGAGAAAGACTCTCTTTGGCGGACGGCCAGCTAATATCCCATAGCAATACGGGCTTTAACTCGCGATCGGAAAGCCAACTGTCCATAGCGATATGGACTCTCATTTACGCATGACCAGATAATAGCCCTTAGCGATTAGGTCTCTCAGTCACAATCTGCAAGCTAACAGCCCCTAGCGATAATAGCAAATTGCGATAAAAACCGTCACTCGCGATCAACAGGCGAAGTTCCATCACCAATAACGAATCTCGTTGGCGCACGGCCTGCAAGCTACCCATAGCGATTATGACTCTAAGTCGCGATAGGCTAGCTTACTGCCTATAGCGATAGGGCTTTTAGTCACGATAGGCCAGCTAACTGCCCATAGCGATAAGGGTTTTTGAGTCACGAAAAATGAGCTAACTGCCCATAGCGATAAGGGCTTTAAGTCACGATAGTCTAGCCAACTGCCCATAGCGATAAGGGCTTTAAGTCACGATATGCTAGTTAACTGCCCATAGCGATAAGGGCTTAAAGTCACGATAGGAAAGCTAACTGCCCATAGCGATAAGGGCTTTTAGTCACGAAAGGCCAGCTAACTGCCCATAGCGATAACGAATCTTTATCGCAATATGCTAGCCAACTACCCATAACGGTAAGGAATCTAAGTAAGGATAGGCAAGCCAACTACCCATAGCGATACGGACTCTCAGTCGAGACAGGCCAGCCAACTGCCCATAGCAATAATGACTCTCAGTCGAGACAGGCCAGCCAGCTGCCCAAAGCGATAAGTTCTCTAAGCAGCGAGAGGCAAGCCAACTGCTCATAGCATTAAGGGATCTCAATCGCGATAGGCCAGCATACTGTCCATAACGATAAGTGTTCTCAGTCGCGATAGGCAAGCCAATACTGACTCTCAGTCGCGATAGGCCAGCTAACTGCCCATAGCGATGAGGGCTCTATGTAGCGGTAGGCAAGCCAACTGTCCATAGCATAGCGATACGGGCTCTCAGTCGCGATAGGCCAGCCAACTGCCCATAGCGATAAGGGCTCTCAGTCGCGATCTGCCAACCAATCGCCTATAGCAATAAGGACTCTCATTAGCGCAAGGCCAGCTTACTAACCATAGCGATAAGGACTCTCAGTCGCGAACTGCCAGCGAACTACCCATAGAAATAAAGGCTCTATGTCGCGATCGTCAAGCAATCTGCCCGTAGCAATATGGGCTCTCAATTGCGATAGGCAAGCCCACTGCCATAGCGATAAGGGTTCTCATTGGCGCACGGCCAGCAAAACTGCCCATAGCGATTAAGGCTCACAGTTGCTATATACCAGCCAAATGCCCATAGCGAGAAAGATCCTCAGTCGCGACAGGCAAGCCAACGGCCATAGCGATAAGGGTTCTCACTGGCGCTATTCCAGCCCACAGCACATAGCGATAACGGCTGTAAGTCGCAATAGGCCAGCAAACTGCCCATAGCGCTAACGTCTCCAAGTCGCGAACGGCCAGCAAACTGCCCGTATTTATCGGGACTTTCAATGGTGCACGCCCAGCCTATTGCCCATATCGATAAGGACTCTCAGTCGCGATCGGCCATCCAACTGCCTATAGCGACAAGGACTTTCATTGGCGCACGGCCAGCTATAACTACCCATAGCGATAACATACCATTCAATCGCCTCCAGCGACCACTTTGGATCATTCGACGACTGAGATACTGCATACATGCCGGTGAAAAGCGGAATGTAAGTATTTCCCTCTTCTTTATGTTTTACGTGTTTGATTGAGAAGGTTTGAGTGTGCTCTTTGAGGGCATAAGTACGAAAGTCTTTGTGAATGTAATCCCTACCTTCCTAGTTGCTTACTTTTCAAGAAATCCGTTAGAATGCTGTCAGATATCAAAAACAAATTCACTCACTCAGTCAAACTCTAATTTCACAGGATTAAGACCAAAGATAAATATGAAAACATTCAATTGAAATATGTTATCAATTTTCGAAATCTTTAATAATTTTTCTTCGTTTATTCCTAATTACAGAATCCCGCATAACCAAAAAACATTTTTATCAAGGATTAAATTTGAGTGGGTTTTGAAAAACGCATCATGTTGACGGCCCTGACTAATTATTAGATGGCCATGATAACGGTTACGAAAATAAAATTATGCATTGTATTCGGCTGAGAAAATGGAAAATGGCACGATGAGAAGTGGGCGTTACCCATTGACCATATTCGATAGAACTATCAGATATTTTAATCACAAAAACAGTTTTAAGTTTCATTGTCATTTATGTTACATAATATACATTTGCATTGATCTCTGTCAATGTTCTGGTGTCTGCCCGTTTCTATAGATAATTTGTCAGTTGTCACTCGACACTTTTTCTCTGGCGATATAAAGAGTGTTTTAGGCAAAAACTCATCATACAAACATAATTTAATGCGAACACTTCAATATGAAACAATCACTAAAGGTGGATGCTATTGTTAAAAAAATAACTTCAATGTCATGACTTAATTTTTAATTGATTCTGAAATGAAAAGCAAAAAAACATGGATACTAAGGGTGTCACAACGTTTCAAATTGTTGTAGCAAGTCTCCATCTCAACTTGTAAGAATAAAAGTGTGTTCGAATATAATATTTTAGTCTAGTGAAAGCACATATTTTAACAACTGATTAATGATGACTTTAAATAGGAATATACACATTATGAAAACTAAAACTATTATATGCAAAACAAAATACTAGGAACTTGCACCAAGGAAAACTTTTTTACACAATGGTAGTTAATGTTACATTAATGAAAACAACTGATATATTTGTAATGCGACATGCGGCTGATTGCCATGTCGTCTGTTTATTTGCAAGGATTTAAAAAATCAACTTCTAATGATGAACTTGCAAAGACAAAAAATATAACTTGCCTGGTTGATTTTTTTTTCAGAACGACTTTCTGTTTCATGCATGAATACAATATACATTTGAAGCAACGATTGCTTTGCATTACGTTAAACTGACGCTGGATCAAAGCATCATCAAACGTTTTGAAAATGCTTAGAGTTTAACGCGGTTTTTGTTTATCTCAAATAATCAAGAAAAAAAGACGAATATCTAGCAAAATAAATTAATTAATTAACTACACAATTATTTACAATTAATTCATATTTTATCCTTTCCCGATTGCTAAATATGTGACTTTAATATGATGTTTAATATGGTTCATTGTATATAGATTTTTTTTTCATAACTTGCTTTAATGAAAATAATTAGTCATAAGCTTTTCCATATCGAACATTTCGAAGTTCTGTTGATAAACGTTATACAATCACATATCAAAATATAAACGTGTACCGGTAATTGTGAATTTGGCGTGAGGCCTCGGAGAATACGTTAACATGCAGATGTCCCTTACATGGCTATTTTGATGTAACATCGTATTGTTTTGCATTTAAACACTAAAAAAACTGACAAATAACTTTTTTATCAGTGTTATCAGGTTTGGAAAATACCGTAAAATCTTGTAATATCGGAGATTTTGGTACCCGGTCTAACTAATCTGAGTGCATCATGTCCCTAACTCCCATTTATTGATGTGATAATAACTTGTATTTGAACATATTATACATTTTGTTAATTTTAATAAGTCAAATTGTTTGGGGTATCGGGGGATTTCGTTGACTCTGCTGATTTCTGGTTTTCTAGCGAGAGCACCGACGGCGTTGAAAGTCTATTGGAAATATACAGGGAAGCTTTTTTTTTGAAAACATGAAGTAAATTTTTCGCGCAACTGTTACCGGCTCCTTTGGAATATTTGTACTAGGTGATAATAAATGATATCATTACGTCATTATAATTTACGAGACTGAACGACGTTTTCATTCGTAAGCTTATGTCAAAGTTATATCTTTATTTATCTTGTTTTGTTTCTTACTTCTATATATGTATATTGCTACGATTGTTTCATTTTCAATAAAGCAAAAATAAACAAATTATGTTATTGTTGTTATTATAATATTTACCGACCACGTTACTTACGCAAAATATTACGTGCGCGCTGTTTTTTTGGAGCACCAGTTCTGAAGTTTTTCATCCTTAATTATATTATTTAAAGAATTTCAAATAATATGCAACATATTTTGCAGATCAATATCAAAATACTTTCACCCCTCCCCCTTCTCTAGCCGCCCAAAATCACAAGGTTAATGTTTGCCGTCATAAGCTTAACAATATTTCAACCCTAAAAATCTTAACAAAAACTCGCCAGTCTTTTGCAAGAAACAAGAAAATTATTTATCCGTCAAAAGTAATTTAAATTAACGTACCCCATTAATACAAACATAGAAAAATTATGTTATCAAAACATAAGCATAATTTTTGAAATGTTGGTCACTTAACTGAAATCGGGACATCCATGATAACATTAAGAATATATCCAGAAATCAACATGTGCATGTCGAGAGCAATCAACCAGATTGTTACACTTCCATATCCCTTTTTGAATCCTCATAAGATAGGTTTGGGCGTGTGAAAACTATTTTCTACCTCATAGCCGCTTGCAGAGCTTTAATAGTTTACATATTTTCTTTATTGCCCGTTCATGCGATTTTGCAAGCTTAAAACAGCGTAATTCTTGATGTTAATGTAGGACTGGATTTCCGTCGGTTGCTGATTTGCTGTGGCGATCAATAAGTATTCCCCATCAAGTTTTAAGGGATTCGGTCTGTTGCGATTTTTTTTTGATGAAAAGGCTCACCTCCGTGTGTCGTGTTTGTGCAGTTGAAGATTTAAAGTCAAGCTTATGTAAACGAATGATCAGGTCTGAGTAAATAGCTGAAGTTTTATTGTCCAATTTCACTTTGCCTTAGTTTACTGAAAATCAAGAAAATAGTATTATACATACAACACATGTTCCTACTTAACTGTCATTTTATAGGATAGATTCTTTCCATGAACATAATACTAAACAATAATATTGATTGTAACAGGCAAAGAAGGTATTTAATAGATACGTATCAAATAACATGCAGCTTTTGACTGCGGAACTTACAAGAAAGAGTTATTTACTGCGTACGCAGTTTGATTTTCGAAATGTATTTAATAAATACAAACGGCGTATGTAAAGGTCAATATACAATGGCACCCTTAACGAATATGAACGAAAAAACATAATAAATCACATACAAGTCTTCAATTGACAGGCCTCGTGCAGGAGTCTATGTGATTTTAAGAGAGCGGTCATTCGAGGGGCCTTCCATTTCACAGAAAACCAAAACCCAAAATACTCCAAAACTATAAGTTTTTTATCAGACATGACACATATGCCAACGTGTTGATCGCGTTTTCGTTTAAAAAAACAAACAAATGCAATTTCATCAAAATGATTGGAACCGTTTTCAATTGACTAAAATCGCTGTTACAAGCTGTAACTTAGCAGCAATAAACATTCGCTCAATCGAACAAAATAGTCATTCTGTGATTAAATCAATCATTCAATACCTCTGATGTCGTTAATGTTATATCACAAAGACGAGGGTTCGAAACATGTGAAATTTACAAAATAAGTAGAAAAAAAAATCTTTGCACAAATAATTAAAATTGCGAAGGGTTCGCGGTATGGAATGAGTTGGGATATTCAATTAATTTGTAAAGCGATTCTTTCTGTGCATTTGATGATGGATACCGTTGTTTTTGCAGAGGTTTATACATGTCAATGTGTCATTGTGGGCTTTGAAACACGATTTTAACAAGAAATGTGAAAAATGAAAGGTTTCGCGGGATGGAATGAGTGGAAAGATTACATTAATTGGAAAACCGATTATATCTGTTCGTTTGATGATGTCCTGTATGAAATCAAGGTTTGCGCCTTGAAATCAAAATTAGTACACACCTCCTTAGATGGTTTCAAGGAAACCGGTAATCTAGACACATGTCAACCTAGTAATACACAACACCATGATGTATGTTTAGTATAGTCATACATTTGAGCAGCCATAAAGAAGCCGTTAACATACTGAAATAATTAATCTTTAAAAGTTTAAGACAAAATATGGTTAATGTGATAGAAGAAAACATGCTGTACCGTATAGAAAGTTACATTTTGAGATGCGCCACAGGCTTCAAGGTATGGCAATGACCACCGCTAGTGAATCGTCGTCTGCTTACTCTTGATATAATTCAGCAATCATGAGCAGAACCATAGGCGATATCAGTCATCAAGCATGAGCAGGACGATATACGATATCTTTCGTCAAGCATGAGCAGGACGATAGACGATATCATTCGTCATTCGTGAGCAGGGCGATGAACCGAAAAGCAAACGCTAAAAAAGACACGATATTATAGCTTAAAGCATCATCGTTTCCTAAAATATATAAGTGTACGACAACGACATTGGTTACTTTGTAGGCCATAACAAATTATAAAATGTGAAGACAGTTTAAATACATTGAGATACATGTACTGACAGCCAGTTAGGAAAGTGTCTCCCGCTGGTCAATCGGAGTCTGATTGCACCTGATGTCCTAAAGCAATAATGAACAGGGAAATCTACCAAATATTGACCATTACAAGAGGCAAACGAAATAAGCTACGTTATCAGCAGTTTTGGCGTAAATGTATTTCATCTACCTTAGGTACCCAATCTCTAAATTTGAATGTGTGCAACATATTGTCCCTAATGACTTGGAAACATGTTACTATTTCATTGAAATAGTTTTATGGAGTGTGAGTTATTATATTAAAACTAATAGATTTCAATAAATAAAAGTAAATATTTGATCTTATAAAAACTTTTTATAAGGATTTTGTCTTCGGAAATGTTTAAGCACATCAAATTTGAATGCATCTACTTTATTAAATGCAAACGTATTCATTTAAAAGGCTATGCCAATAATGGCTCAAACCTACGACCTCGGGATGAAGATTGTTGTGCTCTTCCGACTGCTCTTAGGCAACGGTGCTATCTGGGCTGTCTATTATTTTGTAAGCACGTTACAATTGTGTTATATTACTTACTATAATGACACAGATTAAGGATAGACAAATGTATAAAGATGAAGTTCATATATAAGGCTATGCAAATGTTATATGTAAAAAAACTACCAATTTCTTGTGTGGTCTTTTTGCGTATTTTTTGTGTTAAAAATAGGACAAAACCACTTTGACAAAACTCCGCCATTCATTTTAAAGAAGCAGACACAGACTCAAACACGGGGTTCAAGCGCGATTGTATGCGTTTATTGATTAGAAAATAACGAATACATGTTTATATAATATGTTTGTAATAAGTCGGTACATGCACATTGTTCCACACTTAACTGCGTCATTTTACTGTAGACTTAATCTCAACATGATAGCAATAAAGATATATAAACACAATTAAAAATAATTGAATTTGAATTCGAAATGCATATTTGGCAACAAATCCATATAAGACATAATAAAACGATGAAAAACACTTCCATAAACCTAGATTAGCGGATGAGGCCCTCTATAGTGAGAGTTGTGTTGAAGAGGGCATGCGGTGGTAGCGTCCTCGTAGACCCACATGAGCTTGGTTAGTACACCTTCTCGGAATGAGAAAATAACACTTAACAAAGGGTGAAGACTGCGATAATGGCGGAAATTTCTAACCAAGAGGCGTATAAATATGTTTAGTTGGTAAAACGATTTATTTTAATATTGTGCTCACAGAAATAATGAGAAAAGTACCATAAGCCGAGTAAATGCATCGCCTGGATAAAAATATGTTATATGTTATATTAATATTATATAACATTTTATTCATGTAATATGGTTAAATACATTTTTATTACTTTTTTACAACATTACGGAGCTGTTACATTACATGTCGTGCCCAAGGTACTTGGTGATGTTTAAATTTGAAAAATCATACAGGGTTAATTGCCACACACGCGTTTCACCGACGGCGTGCCAGACACATGGCTCTATGGAAACAGATGGACGGGGTATATCGACCATGAGTTGTTCCAAACATTGTTTATGAAAGGATTTCTGTCCCACTGTTGGCGAGCAAAGCCGGTTGTGTTGATCATGGACAATCATGACGCACACATTTCCCTACCAGTTTTTGAGGCGGCCAGGGCGAACGATGTTGTTCTGATCGGGTTTCTCGGACATACCACGCACATCTTGCAACCGTTGAATATGAAGGTTTCTCAAACTAATTAGCATCCAAGTCTAAAGCTTTAATCGTTGAACAATTTATTAACAAGGCTTAAACATCAAATAAACATTGTACTCGTATATATTTAGTTACATGAAAGGTAAATAAAGACTTACCTAGGCAGTGTTTTACTTGTATAAACATGTTATTGATTGATTTTAAAAACTCATTTTCAGATAATTGGCCCATTAAAGATAAACATGGCCTAAATTGCGTCTGATCTGGGAATCGTTTGCCCTGCCTTGACTTTAGGGAAATCCAAATACCCAGTTTTGCTGATGCTTGCGATGGCCCGCATCACACCGTCTACCATCAAAGGGGCATTTGTCATATCGTCCCACTAGACAGGAGAGCCATGAACGAGTCCCAGCTTATACCGGCGATGTTACCAGCTGTACTAAATATTAATAGTACAGTTTACCGGCAAGATGACTATCTAAAAAAGCATTAAAAGCATGTTTAAAAAATTACTATAAATTGCACGCATCCTCATATTTATTTATTCTTTTGTTTTTCATAGTATGAACATATGCGTTATTCTTAGATCACAACTCGGCCCAGACATGTAAAGAATGTGGACGTTTCACTATTAACCCTCTGATCAAGGCCGGTCTCGTGCCCGAGTCACTTGCTGACATTTTGGTACCACCATCGTCAAAACCTGCAGCTCAACGAAATAAAAGAAGAATGGTTACCAAGGGACGAGTCATATGTGGTGACGCAATACTGAAGAAGTTATTGGTACGGCGTAGGTATTTAATTACCATAATACAACACTATCCAACATTCAGAAGCAGTGCACATTATGATTGTACCACTGAACATTAACACTTATTTCGTTATTACTGTCTCGTGTCATATCAAATCGTATTAAATGCATTTTACAGTGGTTTTCCTCCGATAGAAACGAGAGAAAACTTCGAGAACGTCGAGATGCACAGCGAGCTTTGGAAGCCGATGAGAGGAAAAGGATTAAAGAGCAGGAAGAAATTGAAAAGATTAAGAGAAAAGAGGAACGTGTTGAAAAGCGACTGGTCAGGTCACAGGAACAGAAGAAAAAAGCGGACGAGCAATGAGATAGAGGAAGACTTGCCAACAAGATGTTAACGTGTGGAGTCTGTTGTATGAGACGGGGAGTGTTAGATGAGAGCAAGGGCATTGTATGGTTCGCGTGTGATGAGAAAGTGTGTGGGAAATGGTACCATTTTGAATGTTTGAATCGTATCGAGCGAGAAAGTATGGAAGAAGGAGAAAGCTGGTATTGTAAGGCATGTAAGCCATGGCTTAATTGTGAAGTGTTAATGGTTTGTCCTTTGTGTTTCTCGTGCATGGGATTCATGTTAGCTGCTTTTTACGTATGTGATGTATTGATTGTTCCTTATGTATTTTATTAAACACGTTTTTGGCATTAAAAAACCATCATATTATGAATAATACCACTGTTATGATAATATCTAGCTTTGTTTCTCTACAAATGTGAAATTATCTCACGTTTATAAATGCGATGAACTTAACAAACTTAAAAAGAGCCTTCAAACAAGGATATTCCTGTAAGCACTGATATTGGAATAAAATTGTAACTCAATTTATACACACCGAAGAATACATTTTGCACCATTAAATTAATACATTCACGTGATTCTAATGTTTCAGTTCAGAAAAAATACAATTTTAAACATAATGTGTTGCTATTTACTCAAATTATATAAATGTCCGGTAAATACCTATGTATAGTGTTAAATTACCTCCCTTTAATGACCTCATTTACGGGCCTCGTGCATACGCATGCGCAGATCAAAATGCGGCTTTGTTTACATTCACTTGTAGATGACGAGCCCAGGATATATCGGTAAACCTTTCATGTCCAATTTTGCATTATTATGGAAGTAATCCACGAAAAACCCTGAATTTCAACCAACAAATACTCACAGACCAGTAATCATTCGATTTCGTTAATCGTGTGTTTTGTACAGAATGGTTAGAAGTCGATACACGTTGAGTTTGAGAGTATGGTTTGAAATAAATTAACACAAACGAGTGAAAGACCAGGAAATGGAAATGCATATTGCTGTAATTGTATGTTTATTAGCATTACATTAAATATGTCCTTGAGGTAAGCATGTCGTTTACTTAATTGTGTTGTTGGATGTTAAAACTCAAATAGTGTCATAAATCTAATCTATAATACAGTTTCAGTTGAACTCTATATTAGTTTTATTATTCCAAATATATACTACGCTCACAAAGCAGTAGTTCCGATTTATTCGTGGATTTGTGACTGAATTTTATTAATAACCGATAAATAAGACTGAACATGGAAGCTATTTTGTTCATTTGAAGCCGCGCGCTTGGATTCTTTTCTGATATTGAAAATCGGCCTGGCTTAGCGGGTCGATATATATTATATTGGCCAGCTAGATACAAATAACGGCCAGCTCTCGACGTAATTTTGCTACTGTGTATAGTAACGATATGTTATATATATATATTTATTGAACTGAAACTCTTATGTACTCTAGATTGATTCATGTATTAGAGCTTTTTCAAGATTAATCAAACAGCAAAAATTTTTGTTAAAGACACACCTCGATGACAACTTGAATCCGGCGTTTATAATAGTAAAATAACGAAATTGTGTTATTCCGTTTTCTGCTATTCCATCCGTTTAACTTTATCTATATTGATTTAAATTAACGCTTTTTAAACGATTTCATCGAGTTCTTACCACTGTCACCAATTAACTGGTCCCCCGTTGAATATACCCGTTGACTCCGTTGACTATAATATAATATAATATAATAATATCGCGATATGTTTCTTAAAATAACCGGTCCAATTTTGTACTGGTAAAATTAGCTTGTACCGATTCCTATATATAGAGTATGCGAGTAGATAAGGAGATGTAACCAATCAATGTTACCAAAAACACGATTTTAAAATTCGAATGTCGAAGCGATTACAATAATTTTATTCCCATCGAAGCTCCCAATCTTGCATGACAAACAAAGTACGTTTTGGATTCGTTCGAATCTTAAAATAATATTTAGCTGTTAAATAAAAGCAGGTTCTGTATACATTTTAGTGAAGGACCAACATAGTATTATATGTAATATAAACGATAACACGGGCTGTTATGTCGGCAGCGGACCGATTATAGACGTCTGGCACAGCTCCTCCGTGTGTTATTGTCTAAAGATCAATAGCACAAGAACAAATAAGATTAATAACCAATCGTGGTATTTTCTGAACATCAACATGATTATGAAATATGTAAGTGTTGTTAACATAGACAAAACCGTACAACACTATAGATTTAACTATAAAACAGTATCGTTTACAACATACGAACATAAATTAATAATTATAAATAGTTTACATTTTGAGTACATTTATTTAATATATATTCTAAAGCTGCTTACGAACATACAACATAATATGTGAACACTATAAATTTCAATGGTTCTAAATGGTAAAACATAGTATGTTTCTGACAACATTTAGAGATCACAATATGCAAATCACGATGATTTTCGTCTGTCGCACATTAGACCTACCTTCATAAATAGCATCCCATCGATGCAAGTGTTATGAATAATTTTGTGATATGATAATGGAATCGGTTATGTCACGCATGTGTCGACTTGTTGAAATTTGTCAAGTAAGCTAGTTTTGAAATGCTTAATACTGTTGCATTACTCATAATGTTAATCCTTGCCAACTAAGGCAGTTATTCGGTGATATAGAATATGTTAATTGAGGTCAATGATCTATTTATCTCGACGCTTGTTTTCATGTTATTGTTTGATAATTCAATCATTGACGCTTGCGTGTATAAGTGTTGACGAACATACATCTGAATGGCAGCAATTTTCAGGAACATATAATACGTCTCTAAAATCGTCTCAACATAAGCATGATATCTTATTAGTGTGATTGGGGATATAATAAATGTAAACCGTGGATGACGTCGTCTGTATTACGTCAATCGTTATGTGAGGTGCAAGACAGGGAATCAAATAATTCTAGCAATTGAATGCGGATTACCGTTAATAATTGTTCAAATGTGTTTAAAGCTTTATTTTGGTTTGCATCGTTCCCAAGGATGTACCAATTTGGTTAAATTGGATTGCATCGAATATTAAGTGAATAAATTGTAGATAAAACTGGTATTGTTTTGTACAAGGATCAGTTTAGAAATTGATTTCATTGCGATAAGTTTCTAGCAATTGAATGCGGATTACCGTAAATAATTGTTCAAATGTGTTTAAAGCTTTATTTTGATTTGCATCGTTCCCAAGGATGTACCAATTTGGTTAAATTGGATTGCATCGAATATAAAGTGAATACATTGTAGATAAAACTGGTATTGTATTGTATAAGAATCAGTTTAAAAATATATTTAATTGCAATAAGTTTCATACATAAATCATTATGTTTTTCTGTTTTTGTTTAAGAAAAAAACTTCGCTCAAATATACCACAAAAACAGCATGTGAATCAACTTTACCCACATTCTAATCACTACTGTTTTCAAAGTTTCTTGCGCTTTCTATACAAAGACGCAACCAGCGTGTTATATCTCCATTTACGTCTGCGAAGTAAATCACATATGTCGGGACATTTCCATTAAATGTAATATACTAGTGCACTGTATAGTTTACATGATGAGGCCACGTGTATAACCATGGATGTACACTAGTGCGCTATTGCGTAATGTATGCCTTAGTATCTCTCAATTCATCAACATTTGTAGTGTTTAATGTTCCGTAGTAATTCCTTTTATTTTTAGACGATAAAATGATAATATGTCTATTAGAAATGTTTTCGCGCCATTCTGACTTAATATATAAAACATGTGTAACTCTATATTCCAAGACTCGAATTGACAGGATTAATGAAATTTTATATTTAATACCACGTTATAATTGTAATATATAATCTACATTACACGCCCGAAATCCGTTATATTTAATTACGGTTATCTGCAATCTGGTTGGTGGCCTAGAAAGGATTAGATGCTTCATGTTTCCATTCTTTATTAACAAAATCACTTTTAATACAGTTAACTGTAGCAATTATAATTATGTTTCAATGTTTCATTGTGGGATGGAAACATTTGAGCAAGTCATTGGCAAGTTATGTTTCAAGTTATCAATATATATATATATATATATATATATATATATATATATATATTTAAGAAATAGAAAAGCTCACTGAGGGTCCTATGGCAGAATAGTGACCAGCCAGGCAGTATATGGACCGAAGCCGATTTGGTCACTGTTTTGCCATTGGGTCTGAAGTGTGGTTTTCTAATTCTTATATTATACCGAACAATGTTGTGCAGATAAATGTCAATAGAAATAAAAATAAATAACACAATATAAATTCCATGAAAGTTTTCAGATACTATTAATTATATGTACCGTATTATTTTTGTGCGCGATTTGTCTCCCTTTATAAGTTGGACACGGAAAAAATGGGTTCTTTATACAAAATTCATTTTTATTGTAAAGCATTTCATATATTGAGATACATTTTAAATAGACATAACTACTTACATTACAGACAGCATGTTTCAAAATATTTATATAAAATATAGCATTTATATTTTTTGTATTTATTAACATGTGATTAATAATAAAAAGCACACACTCGTGACCTTTCAAACGAATCGTGACTATAAATAATAAGTACATTATTATTGTTGTACGCGAGTTGTCTCCCTGCGAAATTTGGACACGGAAAAATTCGCTTCTTTATACAACACTCATTTTTATTGTAAAGAATTTCACATATTGAGATACATTTTATATAAAAAAATATCTGCTATTATTACAGACAACATGTGCAAAACATTGATCCCAAATATAGCATTTAATTTTTGTATTTTTTAAGATGTAATTTATAATAAAAAACACACACTTGTAACCTGCCAAATTACTCGTGCGTTTACTCTTAGTATATAAATCGAAAATCTCCGCGTTCTAAAACTTACACAAATGTTACAAATAACTAACATTCTAGCAGGCACTATTACATGCGCGCGCATCTTTACAGGGCACTATACACAATAGCGCCCGCTGACTATGCGCGCTTATCATGACCGGTTTCAGTCTGTAAAATGCGATAGAGAAACCTAAGAGTATATGGACCGGTCACTATTTTTTGTATATGGACCGTTCGGGGTAACACACCGCTAAATGTGCACTGTGTTGAAGCGTTTTATTGAACAGCATTGACACTATTTCAGTTTTAACAAGAATAAAAAAAACAGCAACTTAATTTAGAATAAACGACACGCTCACCTCAATGCCAATATATACTCCATATTTTTGTTAGTTCCACTACTAGACATATGCATATGGTTTCACCTGAAAGCACTATACGTTCTCTATTTAAAAACAGAAGAATGTTTTAAAACCATTTTCTTTTATTTGCTCAAACATTGTCAACAAAGGCTTAAAAGGTGGTCATCTGCTTTAAATCCTTTAAAGATCCTGCTTCATTACACAAAAACAACTCGAGATCAAAATAACTTTAATTTTAAAAAAGAAACTTAAGCGAGAATAAATGTATAAGTTTTATCACACACGCAATCAAACTATCATTTTATATAACAAAGTTTATTATTCTTTGCATGTAAGTGACTTTTAAGATGTTTATTCCAGTAAACTTATCTCAGTAATGTATAGAACTTAAAACAATACCTTCCAACGCCTTGCTGGATTTCAATAATTATTTTCTGTAGATATCAAACGTAATTTGTTGAGGCAGAAACTTATCGCATACGCCCTTAAGCTACATATTATTGCTTAATTCATGTATTTTTCACTATTTGTAAACCAAATAAATGGAACCTTTGTGAAAATGCAATACACTTACCAGCAAGGTTTTAAGTGGTGAAATGATAAAACACACAAACACATTAAACATGCTTATCGTATTTTCTTGTCAGGAAGTGTCTAATGCCAAAACACAGTGTTGAAGAAATCCCATCAAACAAGATAGGAACACTCAACCATGACAAATTGAAACAAAGTTTAACTAGTAACTATGTCTGACATTATATCGTCAAATAAATCAGCTGTTGTACAAAGAAACCTTCCAGTTAGCTTAAGGGACATATTCATTTCAAAGCTTTTTTGCAAGATTTATTAATAATAAAAAATGACAAATATGTGTACGCGGTGTGATATTTACGAACCTGCTTCTTATTGTTAAAATATTAAGTAAAAACAAAAGAAAGCATTATATTCTGAATTTACATCAGTACATTACATAATGTTTTCAAGAAAAATACTGGTCTTAAACGGACTAGAGGAATACACAATTTTATTAAGGTGCGAATGCGTCTTATTAAGGCTCCCACGTGGCAAATAAAAAGTGTAAGTGGGTAAAAACGTTGTGTTTCTCGTCAACAAGCATGAAACAAACAAATTATGTGTTAAATCTAGCATACGATGGCATATAATTTCATCCGTGGATTATAAAATCTAGACATTTGAGTCCCCTGTTTAATCCTTTTCCTTCTATATACTTAATATCAAACGTCCACATATTTTATCAAACCTTGACACGAACCCTTATTAGGGAGATTATTGCTTAATTACACTTGTGTTTTTTTTAAATTAATGCAGAGGCAGGCATGTAAGTTAATTAGTTCTCACCAAACCCCCCGAATTCTTTTTTTTGCACTTCCATGGCGGTAACTAGTTTCCATCTGTGTTATGATTCACGTTGAGATGTATGGCGGATATATGCTTCAGACGATTGGTCACTGGCCTTGCATTACATGTTAGCGGATAGACAGACAGACAGACAGACAGACACACAGACAGACAGGCAGACAGACAGACAGACATACAGACAGACAGACAGACAGACAGACAGACAGACAGACAGACAGACAGACAGACAGACAGACAGACAGACAGACAGAAAGACAGACAGACAGACAGACAGACAGACAGACAGACAAGCAAGCAGGCAGGCAGGCAGGCAGTCAGACAGACAGACATACATTTTATTTGACTTGCAGAATGTGTACTTAACATCGTCAACATCACACGAGGTTTGTATTGATATATGTCAACAACTATATGCGCAGAAAACAAATGTCAACAATCAAATCCGTTGAATTGATATCCCCCGCCATAAAACTTTTGTTTATGGATGGGTTTAGACCTTTGACCTCAATGTGTGACCTTGACCTTAGCCCCTAGGATTATGGGTGTTGAATGTGAAGCAACCCCAGATGATAGAGAACAACTATAGCACGTTTCATGGCATAGTTAAGGAATGACTAAATAATGAACAATTGATCAAATTTGTGACCTTTGACCTCAATGTGTGACCTTGATCTTAGCCCCTAGGATTATGGGTGTTGAATTTGAAGCCACCCCAAATGGTTGAGAACAACTATGGCAAGTCTCATGACTCTGGCTCATGTGTTAATGGAGATAAAGCTCTAAGCTTATATAAAACAACATTTTTTCAAGATACAAAGGGCCATAAATCCATTCTTAACAGATGGTGTACAATACCATTTGGCGTGCATCATCCTGTTAGCCATATATATACTCAATCCAAGTTTCAATGAAATCCGCCAAAGCACTTCCATGATATGGCTCCGGACGGACGGACGGACGGAAAGACGGAAGGACGGAAAGACGGAAGGACGTACAACGCCACAACAATATACATCCGCCTATAGCGAGGGAAAACAAACATAAATGTATACAAAACAAATGTATATTGTAGTACAGCGGATGATTAAGTTTGGTAAATTACGTTTTACGACTTTACAAATCCGATCTGATACCCCACGATTCCTTAACAAATAAACACAGTTTCATTAGTTCAGACCCGTTGGTTGATTGCAGCAACTGTACATACTTAAACAGATGGATTATTATAGTAATATATGTGTATGTATTTCTTTCGAACGTCAACAAATGTTGAACAATTACATACAAAATGAAAATCGTTCCTAACATTCGTGACATTACATCACGGACAATATATTTTTTATGTAGCAATTAATACTGTTTCCATCATATCTACCAGTCTGTATACGCAGTGAGTGAATGAACAGATAATCCTACTTGGATACAATAAAACCTTAAATATTTCGTGAAATTAATAATAAAGATTTGACTTGAATGTTCTATGAATATCTAAAACGTTGCTAATTTTGTAAATATACATATACTATTGTTGGATTTTATCATGGGATTTAAATGTTTAACACTTATATCATAAACTCTGTTAAAGACATATAAGACATATTAACTGAAACAGTAATCATCACTTAATTTCTTAATGTTATAAATAAAATTTCGACAAAGTATGGCGTTAGCTGAAATTCCAAATTGTAAACCGTTTTGATATTATGTTTTCAGAGGTTGCTATTTTAAATAAAAATTGTACGATTCTTATGTATCTCTGTACAAAGAGAGGATATATTTAAGGCACTGTCCATACACACATGCGTTAAATAAAGGTCGATCCGCAAATGACGAATAGTTATTTAATATTTCTTTAATAAATCATTATTAATTTAAAAACAAATAAATGGGTACTAAATATATATGAATGGTTCATAATTGACAAGTTTTAAACGTGGAATTCAACGCAAAAATATTAAGAATTGTGCGAGATATGTACCAAAAGTTAAGTAATGAATTAAATCATTTTGTTCAATTTTAGATTACTTTAACTATGCTGTTGGTTTACGTCAAGGATAAGTTATGTGCACTTTTATTATTTTATATCTTTGTTTACGATCGTGAGTTGTTTTAAATAAATAATATTGAATGAGGTTTGCAACTAAATAATATTTTTAGCTACTTTTTGCAGACGACATTGCGATTGGACAATCTATATACTTACTGTAGTGCTTGGGAAAAATTTAGAGAAAAATGAGAATTATTGCAAAATGAAAAGTGGAAATACAATAACCATGCTTAAGTAACTGTAAATAATTTTAATTATTTAGGTGTTGTATTTAGTTATACAGGTAATTTACATCAATGACATTTAATTGGCAAAGCTCGTAAAGCATTGGACAAATTGTAACAAAATTACACATTGTTTGCGGAGAACACACAGTAACAAACAAAGTTTATTTCTCTTTTAATTGCAATTTATTTCTTTTGAATATTTTCTAATAAAACGCTCTCTAAAGTTCGTGAAGTACAATTTTACAGCACTGCGGCGAATATGGCCGCCAAGACAAGAAAACGTGACTGCTCTATTCGATTGTCGAACTAAGACTATCTTATTAGAAAAATGAAAAATCAAAACTGACCAAACAGGCTGTGTACCTGTGTCGATTGGCCAACTAGAGCAATGCGCACTTACAATTAACAATTGGATAAATGAAAATAAATTAAAAAGGAATACTCCGAAGACTGAATTTATCATGTTCGGAAGTAGACAACAACTTGACAAGAGTGAGAGGCGGAAAGTTGTATAAGATATATGGGAGCATTCTTAGATTGGACATTAACTTTCAAGGAACAAGTGAAATTACCTGAAAATCAAAAATATCAGAAAGTACCTCACCAAGGAAGCAACAGAAATTCTCATACTATCTCTAGTAATATCACATCTTGACTACTGTATCGTTATCCTTTATGGAATATCGCCAAATAAATCCAGATAATGCAACGAATTCAAAACATGTGTGCAAAACTTGTCTTCAACCGTGGAAAATTTGACAGCTCAAAACAATCTCTTTACGAACTCCATTGGCTACCTGTAAAATCACGAATCACGTTTAAAATTCTAACATTTATGTTCAACTGCTCAATTGGGAATGCGCCCCCATATCTAACATAACTTCTTTCAGAACAAGTGCATACACGACCTCTGCGCTCAGCTTCGTCATCGGAAGGGTGCAACAATGTCCCTCTCAACAAGAGAAAAATCTTTAGTGACAGAGGTTTTAAATCTGTCGGACCACGCCTGTGGAATGAAATTCACCGGGACATTAGAAACTCTAAAACAATCGATATTTTTAAACGGAAACTGAACACGTGGTATTTTAGAGACTTCAACGAACTATTCTAATCAAGAATGTAAAATACATTAGAATGTATATGCACAAAACATGACTCTGATTACATCTTCAGCTTTTATATTATAAATACTATTATTTGAGTTTTTAGATGTAATAATAATACTGTACATATTGTATAATATCTTTAATGTAATATATTGTATATATCCTTTTATATAATATCGTATAATATCTTTAATATAATATAGTTTATGTATCCTTTAATAAAATTTCTTTTTATATCTAAGTCATTGACAATTGATTTATAGTAATTATTATCTATTGGAAAAGGTTATTTGTTCTAGTCATATCATTCAATTTTGTTTAAACTATCCTGACGATCTTTTATTTAACATCGCCAGTTGTTGAAATAAGTTTTATTAGTGTTAGTATTGTTATTAGGTGTTGTGTTCCATCATATGTCATTGTACAACGCCATTGAATTTTTTTTTAGAAATAGGCGTTTAATCTAATATAAAGTTTCAAGTTTCAAGTTTCCATTATAAATATGTCGGTTGACCGACTCTGTTATGTTTCCATTAAATGAAGCGGTCGGGATGTGCTAGAAACAAATTATCTTATTTGACCATGTCAACGAATATTTTAGATGGCTTTTCAAGATAAGTATAATCGGACTGTGTTTCATAACTAATCTTGTTTGACATCTTTAAGTTTATACCTATAGGCAGTCACGTTTTGATTTGCACCGTGATAACCGTGGTACAAAGTACGAACCACCATGGGGAATGTTATTACAGTTCAGCGAAAAGTGCAAACGAGCGTGATCACTGCACTCATTTAAAGGGACCTTTTCACAGATTTTGGCATTTTTTAACTTATTCATTAAATGCTTTATATCGATAAATGTAAACATTGGATCGTAAAAGCTCCAGTAAAAAATCAAGAATAAAATTAAAAAATGGAAAAGAACATTGCCCGGACCAGGTTTCGAACCAGTGACCCCTGGAGTCCTGCCAGAGTCCTGAAGTAAAAACGCTTTAGCCTACTGAGCTATTCCGCGAGTACATATTCCTGAAGTATTTTATACCTTATATAAGCAATCTTCGTAGTTTCACAAAATTTAACGACAAAAACAGAACTCTCCAAATTATTAATTCGTTTCGCGTTGCAACGCTTTATAATTTTTAGGTTTTAAAATCGTCAAAAGATGCATATAATGGCTATATTAGACCATGGTTAATGTTCAGTATTACTGTTTCCTCACAAATATCATAACTAAAACGAAAATTTGCGAATCTGAAACAACTTTTTTTCAAATTTGTCAATTTACCAAAGCGTGAAAAGATCCCTTTAAGGGACATATTGTAAATGATTTAATATGGAAAAGAAAACATTTTGGTTTAAAAGTAATCAATAACTGAGTACCAATCATTATTACCGACTATTATCGTTACGATCGTTAATAAGTCGCAAACATTTACTTTTACTTATTCCACAAAGATTAGAAATTGAACGCAAATATAACACATCGGTCATCGAAAGTACGGGACATTCTCAACCAAACCGGTTTAAACGATATATGGTTATTTCCCGAATTTGTGAACTCTAATCAACTAATCCCGTTACTTAAAATCAGATTACGAGACCAGTATATCACTAACTGGATTGTAAGTGTCTCATCATCTAGTTCAATGATTGCATATAAGGAATTAAAACCAATAATAGAAATATCTGCGTATCTTGATATTGTTGAAAATAAAAAACATAGGAACATTATTGCTTAATTACGTTTTTCGTCTCACAAATTAATTATTGAAACGGGTAAACACGAGAACATTGTCAGAGATCAACGCAAACGTGTTTTATGCAACCTAAATAATACCGAAGATGAATATCTTTTTGTTATTAAATGTCCTTACTATACCGATGCTAGGAATAAGCTAATTCCAAAGTATTAGAGATCTCGCCAAAATATGTTCAAGTATATCGAACTACTTAATAGTTCAAATTAAATAGTGTTAAAAAACTAGCTATGTTTTGTTTAAAATGCTTGAACATGCGAGAAAATGTCTTATATATGTAGGATTAATTATATATTTTTCACAAAGACAATAATCTTAGAATAATGGTATACGTGTTGTAATTATCAAACTACGTTGTTGCAATATGTGCTCACCGTGTATTTAACCCATCCTTGTGATATCCTCACTTAAACATGTTGTATTTCATTCCTTTCTAAATTGATATTTCTTCGAAATTATGTATGTTTTGATTTTTAATTGAAACACATACTGTTATTGCATATGTATGTTTATGTCGATGAGCTGTATATATGCTTAAGTCGAAAAAAACTATTCTGTCTCTTCTGTTCTTATTTAACATTTTTTCCTCCAAATTCATGAAGAACTAAATAAATAGTCAGACAAAAATAACGATAATTAATAAAAAGCATAAGAATAATATGTATACATAGTACAATATCGTACACGTCGTAAGTGTTAAACATAGTTAACATTGACAATATAAACAAAGTATATCAAAAAACATTTGAGTTTGAACTATTATTTGAAGGCATTGAATACCATTAAGTACAGGTATTCAAGTTACGGCATTCTATAATATATTTTGATTAATAATTTGGATCATAGTGCCCGAGCAATACTATTATGTGTGAAAAGTATCCCTTTACCCCAAGATATAACGTTTTTAGCAATGCAAAACTTGACGCGCTTGCATTGTTGAACGTTTGACACTCTGATACATCTGCTTGTTGATAAAGAGGATATCTGCACAATTGTAAGCAGAAGTCTATCCCGCAAGTTTGAATGATGAGTACAATTATGCGTGCATTGTGCGGATCATTATACGGGCAGAAGAAAAATAAATGTTTAACAATATTGTTACACCGTCTTGAGCACTTGTGACACTTTTCCACGTATGATCTTGATAACATACGCCCTATCGCTATATTTACTGAACTCACAAATGGCAGCCACTCTGGATGGGTTTTCTAGATTGCATAAGGCGCATGTAGGTTACCGTCCTTCGGCAAGCCTGGTCTTTGAGTACATATAACCGAGTACATGGCTTCTCTGGACGGTTTTGTCACGTGTCTCCGGAGGATGCTTTTCCACTGCATTTTTGATACGAATGTCGAACTGCTAAAATACATATTTAGATACTCATTTAGATTGCACTTGTGAAGTAACCTAAATATATTTGGGATATAACCTTTGCATTAATAATCAAGGCTTAGAAAACACGTAAGTCTATTTAGGGACACGTGCTTGGCAAAGTATAAACAAGAAAGTCTGCATATTTGTCTCAAAATGTAAGCTTCCTTGCGTCAATACCTGTTTCGAGAGAATCAACATCTAGCGTTGATCGTGAAAGGTCAGTGCTCGTAGACAGTTTCAATGACTGTATGTGCTTAACGCAAAACCTGTGGGCTAACTAATATCTTGTAATGTCCGTTTGCCTACACGTATTCCAAAGTTCACATTCGTAGAGTTCTTTAGGTAAACGCACTGATTGGTATAATGTTTAAAGTGTAACTGGGTTTTAACTTCCTGATGTTACCCAATATTCAGAATGTTTAGGAACGTTTATCTCAGTTTGTTGCTAGTGTCTTTAAATGGTTTGGCTGTGGATAATGACTCGTCGCATATAAGGCCTGGGCGGTTGAACACCTTAACTTCAATTAGTTGATTCGTTCCCATAAACCGCATTATTTCACGACAAGACCACAGACTGTTCACGCCAGACTTGTCGGAGTTATACTCGAACTGCCACTGCTTGGAGTACTTGTCACAAATGAACATGCATTCTAGCCCTTGACGGGATAATGATATTAGAATCATATGGTCCGCAGCGGTCGCTGCAGAAATGTTCTTATTAAACATACACAATCCGTACCCACTATACGTCAGTTCTTTTATAAGTTCGTTGATGAAGGTCAGATACAGAATCGGTGAAATTCTGCTTCCATACCTGGTCGCCTGTTAAATTTGAAAGGCCTCCGACATTAGACCTTTATACCTCACGCAACCTGTGATGCTATGGTAAAATGTCATTACTATTCTGACCGACTGTACTGTTTAAATTGCCGCAGATAAAAACACTATCTAGGCTGTCGTATAGAAACAAGCCATTTTATAAAATATAAAATAAATCGACATTTAGGCTGTTGCAAATATTTGAATCTTCATCCAAAATATAGGCTCCGCATACATAGATATCGTTCCAGGTTTAAAAAAACAAATGGTCAATTTCAAGTCTGATGATTGTATAGAAGCGTTAGCTCACCACTAATTTAAAGAGGCAGTTTTGCAAGTCAGTCTGCTTTAGCTACGCTAGGAACGATAACGATAACTGCAAGTTAACTACGCTAGGAACGATAACCACTGCCTGTTTATACTTCACTGGTGCACTGCAGCAGACAGCCTGTATGTAAACAATAGGTTTTAGAGCTTATCCGACGATATTGGCAAGTCTAGTGTTTATAACAGCTTGTGCGACGACATTGGCCAGTTTATCATTGAAATCTGTACATATTGGCTGCTTTCATGGAAAACGGGGCTTAACGCTGCATTTAAATTATAACAGTATCAAATTAAGTTTGCAAATAGAGATTATTTGCAAACTTATTTTTTTATTTATTGAACAGTTGTTATGAAATTTTGCATATTTGTAGGGGGCAATGGGTACATACATATATTTGAAAAAAAAGTGTTTAAATGATTTTGGAAAAAAGAGTTGATGATAAAGTTGCCATCCCCCGTGGAATTTCAACGGGGTTTTTGCTCCCCCGTAAGAATTGCAATTCTCCTACGGGAGATTTTTCCAGACGGGAGAATTTTACCTATATTTTACCAATTTTTTTTTTATAAATATAATGCTTTGTTTTCTGTTCCAATGTTTACAAATACACATGCTCAAGTCATAATTGTAAGAAATATGTACTTAAATAAGAAAATAAAGTGTTTGTAGAATTCTTCCCCCGTGGGGTTTTACGGGGGTCCCCGCCAAACACCCATTTCCATTAAAATCCCATAGAAGGTAAGACGGGTCCCCCTTGGGAGGTTTGACGGGGGACCCCGTCAAACCCTTTTTCCAATGAACCCCAATGGGAGTTTCAAGGGGGCCCCCCGCCGATTTACAAAGAACACCCGTGGGAGTTTGATGGGGTTTTCCATATTACTTAAATACAAACAACACCTTTTTGAGTAATCATATATGTATGTTAAATTCAAAAGACAATTAATATCAGTGTAATCAATCAAATACAATATCAATTTTAGACATTTACAGCTTCTTTTATTCAATATTTTGCTGTCTGTTACTGTGTTTAAGTAACTTAGTTCGCCTATTATATTTTTTCAAATAATTGATTTTCAACAATAATCTTCTATATAATATACAATAGTATGTATATTGACTCATTTCATGGCCGTCAAACCAGAAATAAAACAAAAATTTGTCCATATATAATTATATTGTTGTTCAACAATATTTTTGAGCTAATGCTATATGGTAGCCATATGCCTTCTGTAATTAACAATTACAAGTTTATGTTAAAATCTGTTTTTATCTAGGCAAATCATTGGCTTGAAATATATTGAATATTTTAAGAACACGAAAATATGTAACAACCAGATTGATTTTTTAACAAGATTGTTGCACCATCCTCATGCGTGTACCAGTACTTGCTGCTCTGACAAATGTTTGTCCAAGATTCATGTTAAAATTCATCATGTCTGTGGACGAACATGTTGTCATAGTTCATAAATATCAACACATAACACTGACAATTACACTGTAAATTACAGGAAACAGTTTGGATTGAATGGCAATAACCCACTTGTAAAATTGATTATTTTTGTTTAGTATTTTATGTATGTACTAAAATAAACATTTTGTTGGTCAAATGTTTAAAAAAAATCCATTAATTGAACAATTATGACATTATTCACATACTGAAGTGAAATTCAGTGTCGTTACAGTATTGTAGATCTAGTCACAGGCAGCAGTATCATAAATTTGCTCTGCCCCCCCCCGGACCCTACATCCCCCTCGAGCTTACCCCAGGGGTTCCAGATTTAAAATTTACACGTTTTGTGTCTGGTTTGACTTCAACAATGAATATTGACAAAAAACACAGTTTGAAAAAATACCTTTCGTATAGGCATTATATAATACTTACACTATATAATGCTTATACGAGGGGTACTTTTTTCAGTATTTGTTGTTGAAAAGTCAAACCAGACACAATACGTTTACTTTTAACAATCTGGAACCCATGGGGTAAGTGCAGGTGGGGGCAATTTTATGATACTGCTGCCTGTGGATCTATTCTTGGAGCAATTGCACTTTACCGGTACGTAAAAAAGAACGGAAAAGCGAACCCTAACCCGCAAAACCTAACTACTAATCCTAAAACCTAATAAGCCTTTTTAACCTATATATTTTTCTTAATATCGGGGGCTACCGCGCGTTCATATCGCATGCGTTTTTCAACGATATATATATTGTATGCGTTTTACCGTATTCGTTTTAGGAACCGCCGTAAACACAACTTCGTACCGGTAAAGTGCAATATAGCCCTAGTCTGTGTGGTTAATCAAGTGTACTGAAGATTATTTTTAATTTCTTGAACATCAACTTTGAACAACAGGTTTACCTCTGCTGCATTTTTTGTGTAACAAGGTAAGGTTTTTCAGACATATAAAGGTTACAATCAGTTACCCTATGTTGCGTACATAAAATCGACCTATTGGTTGTTTGTTTTCATCTTTATTTGTTTTTGTTCATTAAATTTTAATTTATTCTGAAAAAAAATCAATTTATGAGAATGTTTTAACTACAAATGGTCGCGAAGAAATGCCAAGTTGAGAGAATTTTGTGGTCACCACATATCAAGCTCTTAGATTGTGTTCCACTCCCGAGTTCGTTGTTAGTAAAAACAAATAATAACAACAATATAATTGTTCCAAAGATGGATTGCCTTGCATGCTTATATTTTATTCAGAAATAATTAGTAAAATCATGTTTGATATTTTGCATGATTATCATTAAAAACGATGATTCTGTCAACCTTCTCTATATGCGCTTATATGAATTCCACCTCTTTTTGCCAACCAGTGGTCGGAGTCTAAATTTTGCAGGTGCGCGTGACGTCACTCGTCAACTGGTCTATTATCACCACAAAAAACAATTAGATATATCGTTAAAGTACCTATTCTCGAACCTCACTTTTTTTTCCGAACCCTTCATTTGTTTACATTTCATACGCATGCGCGCACACGCACTTCGTCACCTTTTTTTATGTACAGTCAAGTAACCATTACCGGATCATTACCCATAGCGGATCACTTTGATGTTCAAGTCTGCGTAAAAAGATAAATAGTTGACATTTTTAAAAGATTTTTTGCACACAGCATCTTCAAGGCTTGTTCTTCAAAACGCATTGATTGAATCGTTATCTGAGCTACTCTTTGTCAAACATTTCGGTATGTTTTGCTGACATGTATACGACTTTGTTGACTTCCGTCTCATTTGCAAATCGAGGTTGAACATTATTTGCGGCCACATGCTATAACCCTGTTGGAAAGTAAGAAGTATACGCATTAATTAAAGGCCATCTAATAGTATGTGTGCCAGCAACAGTCCATTTCAGTTTTGATTCGTGTTTAAAATTTTGCAACACCTTAAATGAAATGAAAAATTAAGGCAATAAAGGATCAAGTGTGATAATATGCGTACCGATAATATATTATATTAAAATATATGCAAATCCTGTTGATTCTTTCAATAAATGACCTCAATCTGAATGTTTTATTTATGCTCCGTGTTCAATATCGATGATTAGATATGATTCGACCAATTTACATGGTTTATGACATGCCCATATCTTTTCAATCTATTTAGGATTTTCAACAGAAAATTCACACGTCATGCCTAAAGTGTAGATATTTCTAAGTGTTTGTGTGTTTTAATTAATAGTATTCTTAAAGTTGTTGCCAAAATATACATCACCTTTTATATTGAAATATCAACATGTGTCATGTCTCATGATTATGAATTATGACCAAACAAAAACGTATTTTCCGTTTTTGTTGTTATAGTTGATTATTAGCAGTTTTGCATACTTAGTACTGCTTACTACAGCTTCTTTATAGAATGCTTTTATTGAAGTTATTCATTATGACTTCTGTAGAATATGAGATATTTAAAACGCTAATGTACAGCTTTCATGAAGCGGTTTATGTTACTATAGTACTGACGTTGTTGTGGTACTTAATTGAAACCAATTAAGTAAATTGCTGGTACATTCGAATCAGTATTATATATTGTCGTACGTTGCTGTAAACTGTTTATCTAAGATGGGATTACTCAGGTGGTCTAGCCCTTACGATATGTTCATTTGGTTTTAAAATAATGATTATTATATTGGCCTGATGTACATTGTAACTAATGAAATATTTTTTCATTAAAATTATTAAAACGCATAATTATATATTAAGAAAAAGTCAGGAGCCTTTTGTTTTAAAGCAGGGGAGTATGTCATAGGGTAACATTTACAGTTACAGTGTTTTATAGTCGGTCGATCAAGGCTTAAGATCAATTTAACAAATCATCATTCACCAGTTCTAATCCCATTGTGATCAGCCTGTAACGCATGACTGATCATACCATGACCACTATTCTTCATAACACTTTAACGCACTTAGTTTTTTCACTTTACTTTCAAGTATTCAAGTATTAACTTCTAACTACATGCTTTCCTTTTATTAACTTCTCAGTATTTTTCTTTACTTCAAAGTATTCACTTCTAATTACTTATATACACTTCCAAGTACTTTTCTCACTTCGCTTCCTAGGACTTATGTTCACTCCTGTTTCACGAATGTTGTTATGTGCCCAGTTGTTCACTACACTTTGAACCCTTTTATTTATTGTGTATGACTATTGTATGTAAAAACAATTTTATAATATGTTTTTCTTATCTAAGCATCTATCTTATCAAAACTCAAAGTAATCAACACACTTATCACATTAAGTAATGTTATTTCTTATAGCTAATACATTCTAACCAACTTATACGCACATTTATATCTTATTCAACAAAAACCGATGATTTTACCAAAACGGATAAAGTAATACAGGCAAGTTATTCTGTAAATAAATCTTCGCCACAAAATAAATTCTTTCAAAAGAACAACTCTAAAATTCCAGGATCTAAGCGTAATTATACAGCAGTAACTATGTCAAGTCAGACAAAACTTGAACACAAAAATTGTAAATACCGTAAATTTTATACTCTCAGAA
The DNA here is from genome assembly GCF_020536995.1 of Dreissena polymorpha. Taxonomy (NCBI): domain Eukaryota; kingdom Metazoa; phylum Mollusca; class Bivalvia; order Myida; family Dreissenidae; genus Dreissena; species Dreissena polymorpha. The sequence goes on from NC_068365.1 coordinate 38,825,199, forward strand.
ATTAAAACTTGCAGAAAATATCAATAAAATACCTATGTCTACAAAAAGAACAATACTAGATAACAAAACAAAATGTACAAACAAATGAGTGTTTTTCTTGTTGTATAGGTTCTGTAATGTGGGCAATCAAGGTCAACTGTAACACATGGAGATCACTTTATTCCTCAACTTCACACTAAGTGTGATGAAAGTGTTATGAAGAATAGTGGTCATGGTATGTTCACTCATGCGTTACAGGCTGATCACAATGGGATTAGTACTGGTGAATGATGATTTGTTAAATTGATCTTAAGCCTTGATCGACTGACTATAAAAACACTGTAACTGTAAATGTTACCCTATGACAATAACATATAGAAAACAATTAATAACAAAAACAATGAATATAATTTATAACTGGCAATGCTACTTGGTCATTGTAAACGACACAGTCAATGTTTCAACAGTTCAAATAGCGTGTTAGGTGCCCACCTGAATGGTTTCGATCGTGTGATCTGTTATGGCTACAACTGATCCGGTAATGCATGAATTCTGACGCGAAAAAAGGTATCACAAATACATTTTGTCTGCGCTTAGAAATAAGACTGTGTGCTTAAACAGTAAACCAAGGTAATATTTAATCTATCTGATGTAAAAAAAGTCTCAAACCATTTATTGCTTTTCACCAGAACAACTGTATTACACTGCTGATCAGGTAATGGTTACTTGACTGTAAATGTAATTTGTTTATGCCGATTTGCACGTAGCGGCATATCAATGAAAATGCATAAAACGTATGTCGAATTTATAGATTAATCATAAAACACGTAAAAATTGTAGTATTCCTTAATGCTTTTTACATATGTAATGATTTTCATTATAACAATTTATAAAAACATAGTCTTATTCTCGTTCTCAACTTTTCTTGTCAAGTCACGTGACTATGGTCAAATCATGGGGTGAATTAATTTTTAATGATGTACACTGAAGGGTTCGAAAGCAGGTACTCATTGTTTAAGCGGAATTGACAGTTTTACAAGATATGGTGGTGCTGGAAACTTGCAAAAAATCTGTAATCAAAAGAGGATTAACATAACAATTAAAGTTGACAGCCATGTAGAGTTATATGTCAAAAAGAGTTCCTATAAATATATTTCACTATTTTCAATCTTAATCGTCACTATATTTGACGTGTCGAAAATTAAGAGGTTTCCTCCCCAGACGTTTTCTCCGTGGGCGTTTCACCCCATGACCATTTTCCAATTAAATAGATCTAATTATAATTGTTGTTATAAGTGCCTGAAAGTTTTCTTTTATTAATTGAGATCATTGAAAAATTGAGTAAAAGCACAACTTTGATGTTCTTTGATGGTCATTTTACGTGAAATAGTATGTTACCAAGTAAACTATTATTGTATTAATGAATTGAGTAAAAACACACCTTTTGTGTTCTGTGATGATCATTTTAAGTGGAATAATATGTTAGAAAGTAAACAATTATAATTATTGAAATAATGAATTCATTTAGGTACAAACTAATTCAATTATACCAGTATATACTTAAAACATTTTACACTGATTCATTCTGTTATTAGAATTTACTGCAATACTGTAATATTATACATACGTATCATTGTGATAGACATTTTCGGAGTTTGTGAATTGGATATAATAATAATATTTCATTTTGATGTCTATATATCCCTTCATACATTATTATTTTTTATCGATTTTTTTACATATTGATTCAGTCTGTCATCAAGATTATCATACAGTATAATAAAAAGTTGGACACTTATATGTTTAGTTATACAGAATATTTACAATTGACTATTACTATTTACCATCCCATTTCAAAAAATAAAAAATTGATTTAATCTGTTACCATAAAAATGTGACAGCATTTTAATGTCTCCGCTAATGTTAAAGTTTCAACGCACACCTAACATTATACAATTTATCAGGCACTTATGGTGCAATATACAAGCGTTGATTAGATTAGCAAGTGTATTATACAAGATAACAGCTATCGTATAACGGGTACATTTGGTGCAATATACAGGCCCTTTAATTAATCACCATTGATGAGATTAGGTGACATCTTTAAAGAGGGATAGTCATTCATAAGATGAGATTAGCAGTTGAGCACATTATCATACAAAAACATTTTTGAATAGTTTATCACTCACTGTATTAATTATTATAAATGAATTGATTTGAATTTATTTTATTAATAGTATTATATAAGGTAGTCATAAATGCATCTGTTGTATTTAACTGGGATGGTTTCAAAAGATATGTTACACTTTCGACATCTTTTTCATTTGTTAATACAAATGAATCTTTCATATATCTTCATGACTAGAATGAAATGCGTTGTCAATTCAAAAGTCAAAATTCTCATTTTTCACTCTCATATTATAAAATTTATAAAAAATTGTCATTTTGCTTCATTTTAAGTTTGGTATGTTCATTTTGAGATTAAATGTCAACTTGTGTATGCTAATTTCAAATAAAATAGTTCACAAAAATCTAGGTTTATTGATATTGTGTTCTGTAAAACTGATTTATTTCATATTTTTGCATTTAAAACAATTTTTGTTTATTAATAAAGTTATTAATTTTTCCTTTAATTTCACAAATTCATTAAATATTTTTTTTACCTTTTTTTGCTTATAAATATTATTAATATCATTGGGTTAAATAAGTACAATATGATACAGTTTTGATAACATTTGGTAAATATACTATTAATAATAAAATTGCAAAGTGCAATTCTGTTTTAATTTTTAATAGTCTAAATTAGTTATAATTACAAATTAGAATATCAGTGACATCCAATTATTTGATTATATACATATGAATGCATGAACAAAATACAATTGTTGACAGTAACATAGTTTATTTATTTATCATATTCAACCGTAACAAGAAAAACAGCTTTTAAATTAATATAAAGGTGATCTAACCTTTTTACAATTCACCAGTTTACCCTATTTAATTGGATTAAAAACAACAAACACGTTCCACAACCCTGCATAGGTTTACTCAAACTGAAATAAGGTGTTAATTGCGTATTCAAAATGGGTCTGGATTACACATTATTCTAATCCTGTTTGCATTTGTGCTCCCAAATGAGCAACATGTATAAGATACTTAGTAAGATTTTGAGAATATTTCATTCAGCCACTAGTACACCAACATGCACTTACTAATGATTTACATACATTCCTTACACAGTTCAACAAATGTAAAATGAATTATAACAAAAAAAAACAGGCTGCTTCATAAATAATGTTAGTTAAAGACTTCATAAACAAAATAATCATTTGATAAAAATCAAGATTATACTTCAAACAAACACGTATAAATTTATTGGGGGGGGGGGACAGCTGCACTAAAACTTAAATGAGGAAACGTCTTGGAGGAAACGTCTGAAAACCGTTCCAGAATGGGAATCGAATACTGGTTGCTGGTGTGACTGCACCAAATTGACCTTTATTATCAGGCGATCAATTACTTGTTAATGAAAATCTACGGTGGAAACTTTTTCGCATTATACTTATAATTGACATTTGTTATTTTAACTATGTTGTATTGTTTGATTGTGTGCTGATCATCATACCCATAGCCGGGGGGGGGGGGCGTTGGGTGCATTCACACCCAATAATTTTGGATCAGTAACTGAGTATGGTCTATGAAAGTGAAAGTTCATATAAAAATGCTCCATAACTCAGTCTCTTTTAAAAGACAGATAAAAAGTCAACAGAATGCAGGATTTTAAGTATCATTTTAAAAATTGTTTAGGGGTGGACCTCCAAACCATCCCCCCTGATTGCAAGATGTGACAGCCTCTCCCGCACATACCCTCTTCGCCACTTTGTTGCTCAATTAACTATCATTAATGGGAAAATTCGCATCCCCTATTTCAAAACCCTGGCTATGGGCCTGATTATAACACTTAAAATCATGTAATATCCATAATGACCTTCCAGCCATTAGTTAGGACTCAGTTACATGTTCCTTTTTTGCCCATTTCTCATTTGTATTGTATATTTTATGTCATTTATTGAATAATGATAAAATAACATCACATTTACTATTTATGAGATATTTTCAATTAAAAAAAAGTCATTTTTGTTGCCATAGTTTCAATGACTCATGCAATAGTTTTTGGTATGTTTTATGCCCCCGATGGTTGGCATATATTTATCACACTGTGCATCTGTCTGTCTGTCTGTCCGTCACACTTAAAAAATATGCTCATAACTCTATGTCGCTTCAGATGTAACTTTCATTTTTGGTATGAATGTGTATATGGACAAGGCCTTTCCATACCAACACAAAGTTCGACCTCATTGACCTTGAACTTGAACTTAGGGTCCGCGTTTAGGTTTAAAATCTGCATTGATGTTTCTAAAAATGCTCATAACTTCTATGTCACTTCAAATGTAACCTTCATATTTGGTATGCATGTGTATATGGACAAGGCATTTCTATAAGCACACATATTTTGATCCCTGTGGGCATGACATTGAAGTTAGGGTCAGTACTTAGGTTCTGAAATCTGCGTTTAGGATTCATAGTATCACCTAAATGGAAAAGACCTTTCCAGACACACACAAATATTGATACCTTTGGCCATGACCTTGAAGTTAGAGTTAGCATTTAGGTTTCGAAAATTTGTTCTGTTATTTAGCGGTCTAACATAACTTAAAACTATCAAAGCGTTTTTTGGGGATATATGTCATCCTTTGGAGACAGCGCTTGTTTTTTAATTCAGTTACATGTAAGTTGTTTCAATACCATCAGTGAATTCGTAGAAATATTGGATATTACGTAACAAAATGCATTCATGGTGTGTACATCACAATTTCAACAAGAAAATATTTTTTGGATACCAAATAGACAATTTAATGTGTTAAGTTTATCTTTGATAAATGTTGTTTTTTAGAAACAATATTATATCATCATTATTGAATGCCAATAATCTCTGAGCTGTTAGTTAGTTTAATATAGAGAACATTCTTGCACTTGTTTTCATTTTTATTTAATGCCGTTTATTAATATAAAATAATCCAAATAGTGCCTTGTGCCGTCTTAAATACATGCATCCAGTCTTATCTGATTGTGTCACCTCAGACCCCTAGAGAGCACAGTCATCCAAGGTTTGTTAGATAACAATCAGTTACACAGCAACTGATAAGCTGAAAGACAAACTGCACAAATATCAAATAACGTTACTCTTTCTCTTCTTCGTAAACGATATTCTCACTAACATTAATGAAAACATAGACGGACTATTCACGTTAGAAAACCAAAAACTATTCCTGTTACTTTTTGCCGACGATGCCGTTTTGTTCGCACATACTCCGCAAGCGCTCTCGTCCATGCTTAAAGACCTCGAAAATTACTGCCAAAAATGGCGCCTATCTGTCAATACTAAAAAGACTAAGATCATGATTTTCGAAAATGGAAGGCATACGAATTATGATTTTGTATTTAACAACGTTACACTAGAAACTGTCACTTCATTTAAATATCTCGGTGTGCATCTCTTTAAAAACGGCCATTGGAATAGAACACAGAAACATATTGCAAAACACTCACAGTCAGCGCTCCATAACCTATTTATCGTTTTCAATCAGTTAGGACTAAGCACTAAAGAAAAATGCAACTTATTTGATAGTCTTGTAGGTACAAAATTAACATATTCAGCGGAAATATGGGGTTTGAAAGAAAGTAACGATATAGAACTAGTACACCGAAAATTTCTCAGGAAAATCCTTACGGTTAGAAAATCAACAAATTCAGATGGTCTATATGGAGAATTAGGAAGGTACCCAATTATTATAAAACAAAAACTAAAAGTACTTAAATACTGGATAAAAACAATAAACCCAAATAACAAATTACTAACAAGAAATATTTATCATATGTTAAAAGAGGATGCTGATGAAAATATCACATACGGAAATAAAAACTGGGCCTTTGAAATAAAATCTCTGCTAGAAAATATTGGACTAGCACATATCTGGTGGAATCAAAACGAAGTTTTACCAAATGATTATGACCTAAAAATTATATCAGATCGAATATATGATATCTTTAAACAGTCGTGGTACTCAAACATTAATAATTCGAATCGACTAGCCTCCTATAGCACCTATAAGGAAGATTTTGAATTCGAGACATATCTTAATAGCATAAACGTAACAAGATTTAGAATTGCCCTAACTCATTTTAGAATATCCGCGCACAATCTTGCGATTGAGAAAGGACGACATGAAAATATCGCAAAAGAAAATAGATTGTGCAAATATTGTAATATGAAGGTAATCGAAAGTGAATACCACTTCTTACTTGTATGTCCAGCTTATACCACAATCAGAAAACAATATTTGAAACCATATTACTGTCACTGGCCATCAATAAACAAGTTCCGGTCTCTTATGTCGTCAAAATCCATTAAAGTAATAAACAATTTATCGAAGTACATATATTATGCAACAAGATCACGAACTCTTATTACTCCGAATGTACCCTAATTAAAAAGCACACTAATGTCTCTTGCATCATGTATAAGAAGATAGTTTAAAGTACGCTAAATCATAAAGTTATTATTTATAATAAAGCCGTCATTGATATGTGCAACTAACTTATATAATTTTCTTAAGATCATATTGCGTTTAACGCAAACATAGCTCTTATCGATATGTGTAATGAACTTTTTGTAACTCATTTTATTTTTATACAGCAACATTTTGTCGCAATAGATATTGTCTATTTTGTTTGAAATTCTAAGTCACCTTCATGGAAATACATGTTTGTTGTTATTGTACTATGTTCTATGTACTATGCAAATTTTGCTTGCACAGCACTTACATCTATGTTAAACCTTTTCAGATTGATGTTTGTAATATTTCATGTTCCTCTCACTTTTCACGCTATAATTCTATTGTTGGCTATAAGTATGCATTGTGCTATTTTATGCCAGAATAAATATATGTTATGTTATGTTAAAAAAATAAAATCTGTTTTCATAACCGCTGTAACATTGAAAGTTAAAAAAAAAACAAAAAACAACAACACTTATTATCTCTATATTCAGATTTGAGTTTTTTTTATTAATTTTAAATGAATACGAAATACGTTTTTTATTGAGGAAAACAAGTTTTATAATCATTGTTTAAAACAATGTGTTGGCATGGTAAATCTATCAGTTGTTATTGATTTAGTTATTGAGAATGATGGGCTAATACATCTGCATATTAATTTCACAAAGACAATATTTTCAGTTTCAGATACATAGTTTTATTTGTGTGTATAACTACTGGCAATCTTCCAAGTTTTTTTTTGTTTTCTACAAATCCTTACTTATTATTTATACAAGTATTATATTTTCGTTATGAGTTTACCCAAGAGTTAAAATATTTGTGCATATGGGGTGGCAATGGGCCACTTGATATGACGCCGCCTGTCAATCAAGTTCTTATCTAAGAACTGATCTACCAATCAGCGATCAATTAATCGGGCGCGTTAGTTAGCAACGCACTGTCCGCCATTTTCTAGACAAGTTATGTATAGGTTCACTTTTTCTTTAGCGAGTTTCTTTTGTTTTCCTCTTTAAAAAAGTAGATTAAAAATGGTTAAACGGTGTCGATAGGGCCTATGTAACTCGGACAATCGATATCCTGAAAGATTAGTTGGTGACATTTAATTTATATCGTTTCCAAAGCCAAAAAGATATCTTGAGAAGTGTAAGAGATGTATAAATGCATGCGGTTGTCACCACGAACAACTGAACGTCAACACTGTCAAAAAAAAATTATAATATATTTTTATCGGATATACTAGCAGATTTAAATAGTTTATGTTATCGATCTGATTATCGCATAATAGTTCACGTTTTTTTTAAACAGTTTTATCAGTTACTAGGTCATTAATATACAGAAGCGAGATTCATCTGCATGACTTAAAGAGAAATAAAACCCAGCATGAAGCCTAATTCGTGGTGTGTTTGATTACTCTGATAGTATGCACTTTATTGCCATTATACATGTTATTCGAAGGTGACACGTAATATATTATATTAATAACGGTATCTACACATGTGCAGTCATGTGATGTCACCAATGAACGCATTTAATCCACCTTTGAGATCGAATGCCTATTTCTCATTTTTTTCAACGAGTTTCGTTTGATTTGTTCGGAAAAAAGCGGAAATGAAATAAGGCAAAAACGGTGTGAATAGGTTTAATGTAACTCTGACATTCGGTATCCATAAGTTAGATTAATTAAATATATACCATTTCAACGCGAAAATGCGGTCTTGACAAGTGCAAGTGGAAGCTTCAATGTGTAGAATTACCGAGATCACCCTTATGGAGCATTTATGTATTAAAAAAAACTGGAAATGTTATGTTAGAAATAACGACGCATTATTAAGTATGAATTATATCACGTGTGCTTGTAGAATAATAGAAAAGATTGGTACCAACTTTGCGTAACTTAACGAAATCCCCGTTAAAAATTGAGTTTTGTGTGTGTCAGAAACAAGTGAAAACGATTATTTGTTTCTATTTTAATAGAATCGAATCGATAAATGCCACATAATAAGATTTATTATTACTGATATAACCAATAAATGCCGAACTTGGGAGAAGTCGGTACCTGCGCCAGCGTCTGATACAGTTAGCTTTACTGAATTCCCCTTCATACAGCGCTACTTTATATATGACAATGACTAAACTTATTGTGCTGTCTTGCACTTTCAATTATAGTGATTGATAAATGTCCCATAAGCAATGTTCAATATTATCAATATCACTTTAATACGTAATATAAATTTAGGATGTTGGAACACTCGGTGTCAGAAAGCGTGTAAGACTTCACCGAAATCCTAGTTTAAAGCGCTATTTCGTGTCAAATACACGAGTGGAAATGGTTCGTAAATAACATGGGTAAATGCCGTTGAAGACGTGTTAATTTATTGCTATTACCAACATCACACGTAATTACAAGTTCGATTTCGGACAGCGCGCAAGCGTTTGAGAGCGTTATTCATGTACCGAAAAACCCGCGTTATAATTAGCTGATGTTCTCTATAAACGTATATTTTTTGCATTCGCAGAATATTTAAATGACACAAACCCCTTTTACAAGTGTTATATGGTGTCAAAAAGTCCATAAAAATAATCCGGAATATCGCGTTAATCTACATGCAGTATATAGGCAATGAAGCGATTTTGGTGTTAGCTTGTCTTGGTTTACTACCCACTGAGCCACGTAATTAAGTGGGCGGAGCGATCATAGATAAGGCGTCATGTCAATTGTTATACTGCTCATGCTACACTGTACAGTAAAACTTGTTTTCAATGTCATACGTTGGCTGTCATCTAGTCCGGCCCAAAAAAGGGACCTTTTACACAATTCAATATTCAGACTCGTAATTTAAGATTCAATGTGACAGACTTACAATTGATATAAGGGCTTCAAAATGCTCACGTGCCCTCACATAATAGATGATAAACAGTTTTTGGAAAAACCACAATTAGATTTCAATCTGGCAAAATTCATTTTAATTTGTTCCCAGTATTTCATTAGCCTTTTTTATATATATATCATTCAATTTTTCATCATGGTCCATAAATAAAGCATTTTAAATGTATTTACATTTTCTTTTGAACATTCACTTAAAATGCTGTGTGACACTATTACCAATATGACACTATTTCCCATATTGTATCAGAAAATAAATTGTTTTGTTTTGTCTCTTTTTAATTCACCCTAAGGGGTGATCAAAATAAAAAAAATTATGTTAAGGAAAGCTCTGATTATCTCATTAATGTTTCAAGATAAGAGAGTTGTACATTTCCATTGCCCCAGATAATTATTTGGGAAGTAGAGTTTTTACCCATTGATTTTGAAAATCAAAGCGCTAAAGGCACTGAATTTGTTCGCTGTTGTATAATCTTTGACGTACCTCAGTGTTCACAACTATGTAATAGCTTTTTATATCGCAAGTTTGAAATGATCACAAGCCATTCCAATTTATAAAGAGTGTGTCTTAAAACACAGGTCGAGATGTGTGTTTTTTCCAAATCACTGATAAAGCTATTCAGTGTGCACATGCTAATCTTATTTGACATTCATTAAGCCCCGTTGTCCCTGAAAGCAGCCAATATGTACAGATTTCAATTATAAACTCTAGACTGGCCAACGTTGTCTTGTCACAAGTTGTTAAATACACTCTGTGTACTGTGCGAGTGAGAACAGTTAGATGCGGTGATTAAAGCAGAAGCATTATCGTCTGCTTAAGTTTACTGGAGTTATCCACAATGGCAGTCACAGGTTACGATTCCTGCCGTTCCTAAGCCCATACTGATCCATACTGATTTGCAAAATTGCGTCTGCATTATTTATGAGCTTCGCTCATAAATAAATAGGTTGATTACATTTTTGAAATAGGGTGAAATGAGTTATAAAAATACATACATTAAAATCATTCTGTTTTACTTCTGTTTCTGCACACTTGTATTGATTCAATAAAACTGTAAACTATCATAATTAACTTAAAAAAAACTTATGTTTCATAACATCTTAAATCCTTGAAACTGTCCATAATATAAACTTTAAACTTAAAAAAAACCTGACGTGAACTGACATCTTTGTAACTGTCAAACATATCGACTGAATTTTGGCGCAACAATTGCGGACGTCTTTCTACCTCTCTTAGATATTTTTATTTTGCATCGTAATAGAAACTGAAAGTTCAGACGCTTTACAAATGCATGCTTAATGAGCGACAAATTAAGTCAGATTGAAAAAGCATGAATGTCATCATAAATAATTTGGTCAGACGCTATAATTAAATTTGAAATCTAGTCTGCAGAACATTTGAGTAGCTTTGAGTGTTGTCCTGCTCCATTATCCAGGCGCTTGCTGAATGAAACCGTCGCCGCGTTACAATAATATTTATAAAGAGAAAATACCGAAAATGAGCAAAGCATTTTCGGTTGAAGCTATTGTAGCATACACATTAAATTTGATGAATTTGTGTAAAAGTAAAGTTTGTTGCGTTTTCAATACGCATAATATTGTATTTCTTAACGTTTTTAAACAATGTATTAGGGTGAAAGACGCAGATACGCAGCTTATCTGGGGCACTTCATTTCATGCAAAATATGTTTCAAAACATTAAGGGTATTGCACATGCTTTCAAAGAATAGTATCTTTGTGCCTCACATCACTGAAGCACAAGTTGCTATTTATTTTAGTGCAAATGTTAAATTTTGAATCTAACTTTCATTTTTACCTAAAGTATGAAGTACAAATAACATTTCATAATTATTTGATTAGTTGATAACACTTTTTACCTGAGAAATGGGGTTATATTTTCAATAAGTTGCTAAGTTGCCAGTTGCAGACATAGGGTAATCATAATTGTTAATCTGTTATCGTCATGCTTATTAATTGATTCCTTTTTCCATTAATCATGGATTGATCATTAATTATGGCTTTTGTATAACTTAAATAATAATAATATAGATTACTGCTATGTGCAAGAGGTCATGACTCATTATTATTTTATGATTACTTTTATGATTACTTTTGACCAAAAAGCAGATTCAATTTCAGTTCATGAACACACATGACACATGAACAACATCAGATACTTGCCAACTTATCATGTAGTTAACTCTTTCAGCGCTGGAACCGTATTTTGAAGGCCTTTGCAAATAGTTTGGAGCCAGATGAGATGCGACAGAACGTGGCATCTCATCAAGATCCACACTGCTTGCTTTTCTGATAGTATTCTTTGAAAAATAAAACCAAGAAAATGCTAATTTTAGAAATTCAGAAGACATTATTTTAGCAGACAACGAATTTCCCAGCATGCAAAGGGTTAATTACTCACATGGTGTAGATCTCTAATTGCCCTTGGCCCTAGGGTTATTTTAAGGGATTAAGTCTGAACAATAGTTATTATTCCGAACGTGCCTACAACTGGTTTTTCCACTAATTTACATGAGGTACAACTAAAATTGACCAAGATCCACGGGGTTGTGAATTGCTCTTCCCCCCCTACTGGTGAAACTGGTGGGGGCTAATGGTTTTTGCTCTGTCTGTTTGTCAGTCAGTCGGTCAGTCTGTAACACTTTTCTGGATCCCGCGATAACTTTAAAATTCTTCAAATTTTTTCATGAAACTTGAAACATGGATAAGTGGCAAAAGGGAAATTATGCACGTCATTTCATTTTGTTCCTACGTCAAGAATTATGGTTGACAAAGCAACAAATAGACTAGAAATATTGCTGAAAATAGTGGATCCTGCGATAACTTTAAAAGTTCTACATATTTTTTCATGGAACTTGAAACATGGATAGATGGAAATATGGAGATTATGCACGTCATTTCGTTTTGTTCCAACAACAATATTCTGATTGCTATGGCAACAAAAAGACTAGAAATATTGCTGAAAAATGTTGGAGTTTCATCGGTAGTGGACTAATATTGCATGGCAATAGTTTTGTTAAAACTCAGTAAGTACCAGAATATTCATGAGACACTTAGGCCATAACGGTAAAAGGTTGATTGTACCTAACGATTAGTGGAGTTCTGAATACAGTCAAATGCATTGATGATCTGCATTTATGCAAAGAAATAAGTGTTGGAGCTAGGTGTGGGAACAGTTAAGTAATCAGTCAAATACTTGATTTCATGAATTTTTTACTGAACCATGTTAACCCATGTATAAAAGTTACTTTGTGAAAAAGCAATTGATGCAAGTTCTGCACCAGTGGAGATACTCTGGCATTTTCTATCCATCATGATAGAAGTCTTATGAATGACCACAATTTTCAAACGCCCATGGACATCAAATGCAATGATCATGCAGTACGCTACATTTTTCTTTTTTGTGTGCAAATTAAAAGGATAAGAATAGGATAATTTTGTATATTTTTTATAGATAAACAGTGTTTGATAAAGTGTCTAGAAGCCCAAATAGTATTAAATGCATGAATAGATCCATTAATAAACAATTTGATCACTTTGGTTTAGATTACCAATTAATAATTGTTCAATGAACAAAAACCATTAATCATGTTTGAAAAATAAGTTAAATTCATTAATTTAATTGATTACTTTTTCGAGTAATTGACCACATTTCTGCCCAGTTGCAACAGAGAGTAACACTGTTTTATGATATTGACATTTTGCTTCACTTCATTCTAAGAGCAATCACACTGCAGTTATAAATAAACTGATAAAATAAGCTATTGGGGGAAAACACCTGCCCCAGTACACAGATTATCTCCAAAGCCAATTAAATATGCAGGTTTTGTTTTGTGCTATAAAAAGCACCCCCTCAACAGTTATATGGTTCAATTGTACTTTTGCTGTGAAGCTGTCTAAGCCAGCTTTTCACCATACCTGAGCTTTGTAAATGTTCAATAAAATTCAAATATAAAATATCCTGCGGCTAGACACGAATAAAGACACCTTATTTACTCCATTGGCTGATTTGAGCGATATAATTATGGTATGTCAATAAAAGAATCTTATTGTGTTTCCAACAATATCATGATAAATATTATTCATGATAAATTTTTACAAGAATTATTCCACCATATTGACTAATGCATGTGCACGACGATTCACGATACTATGAACAATCGAATAAAATAGAAATGCCCAACAAACCACTAAAACGTGTTTGTTCGAAGAACACGCGTATAAATAGTTTAAATATGTACGGATACTTCGTGTCTGGTTGACTTATATGTTTTAATTTCACTTCCATTCTTCTTTTGGTTTCCTGTTTTGTATTATAGATTTATGACCAGAAATATGTAATACTGTTAAATAAGCCGCGAAAACTCCGCGTAACATCTTGTACTGCATGTAATATAGCTAAGAACTGCACCGAAAAAGAACTTCTCTATCTTTAATCTCATTCATTGAACTCTTTACTTTTCAGCAACTCCAACCACAATAAACGCCGTATATATTTTCATGTCACCCACCACTATAGTGGAGGACATGTTGTTTTTGCCCTGTCTGTTGGTTGTTTTGTTGATTGGTTTGTTTGCCCAAACTAACATTTTGCCATAATTTTTGCAATATTGAAGATAGCAACTTGACATTTTGCATGCATGTGTATCTCATGGAGCTGCACATTTTGAGTGGTGAAAAGTTAAGGTCATCCATCAAGGTCAAAGGTCAATTATATGGCTTCAAAGCGGCGCAATAATGGGCATTGTGTTTCTGACAAACACATCTCTTGTTTGTTTGTTTTTTCTCAGATTTTTTTCAAGACTGGCCTTTTGGTGCCCTTTGAAGTTATCGATAATATTTCACGACAGTACTAACTTATATTTTGCAAATATTTCTTTTTTAAAATAAAGCCAGACATGTAAAATTAACATTAAGATATATGTATAGATATCAAATTAATATATTTCGCCATACCCAACACATAAACAACTGTGGCAGACATGCCCAATGCATGGTAAATGATTGCAAAAATTGATGTTATTATTTATTATACATTTTGGTAAGTAATTTTAGTATTTCTTTGCATCAATAGAAAAGAACACATTTGACACGGTTTGTCATTATAGGATTCATAATTTGTATGGCTGACCACATAGAAAACACTATTAAAATTAGTGTAATCCAAACAAGAGATATGGACCACATATAAAATCTCGAAATGAATGACATAGTTATGGTCCTGACAAAATATTCTAAATACTACTATATAGCCCCCCCCTCTCCCTAGCAATTGTTGTGGAGGGTAAAAAGCTCCGGGACATTAAAGCTAAATATATTTTGTATGACCAAATCTTAAAAAGGGTGCATTTCATCATATCATAACTTACATTTTTTTAAAGTGCTAATTGTAAATTATTGAGTCCCGCATGTTCATTGTGATATTCCTTTGCATAAGAAAATTACACTTTATTGTATTTACCCCCTTTTAGTTTAAACCTATTTATTTTAGCTCGATTGCGTTGAAAGCCTTTGGCTTATATTAACGCTCTCGAGTCCGTTTCCCAGGCCTAAAACCAGTACTTGGTGTCTTTGAGAGATCTAAAGAATGCTCCCACAGTGGGGATCGAACCCGTGACCTCCCGGCCGCTAGGCGGACACCATATCCATTACACAACGGCGATCCCCCCGTTTGCAGGTGCATTCGTTAAGCCGAAGTTTATAAAAAATATTTGAAGTTCAAGTCGCTACAACTATAGTCGCTACAACTATGAAGAATTAAAAAATCTAAACTCTTCATAGTTGCAGCGACTTATTATTAAACTTCAAATAAAAACTATGGATCACATCACACACACTATGCATTTAAAGTGCCAATTGAGTTGTAAGGTTGCCCATATTTTAATTTTGATATTTCTTTGCTTAAGAAAAAATACAATATATTATACACCTCATTTTGCAGGTGCATGTTTAAAGCCAAAAATAGTTTCCATCTAAACTCTTCCTAGTTGTACTGACTAACACTGAAAACATATACTATGGCTTGTATCATAAACTGTATTATTTTCAGTGCAAATTGAGTTTTACGGCTGCCCATATTTACATTGTGATATTCCTTTAAATGATAAAATTATGCAAGTTTTAACTTATCCAGTTTTTCAGATATTTGAATTTAGCCATTTTGATTTTCTGCAAAAAATGCATATTTTGAGTGACCAAAGCTAAAAAAGGTTGCATTGCATCATGCGATAAATTAATATATTTTTTAAGTGCTGATTGTACTTAATTTATTATTATTAGTCCAATTTTGAAAGTGATATTCTGTTGCATAAGAACATTATACCAGATTTTAGTATACTCATCTTGTGAGTGCATGTTTTAAGCTAATTTTATTTTCAATAAAACTCCTCATTGTTGTAGCGACTAAAAATGAAAACATATACCATGAGTGATTTTATGTGCTGATTGAGTTTTATGGTTTTCCCATATTTTCATAATGATGTTCCTTGAAACCATCAAATTAAACAAGATTTTATTTACCACATTTTTCACATACTTGCTATCAGCCATTTTTACTTTCGAAAAAAACTTCCATATTTTGAGTGATTAAAGCTAAACAAATTGTGCTTGAATCATCATAATTTGTTTCTCTAATGTGCGAATTTTATTTTATTTTGCTCACATTTGCTTAGTGAAATTCCTGTATAACATAAGACATGCACTACATACTTTTTAAATCCTAATTTGCAGGTGCATAAATAAGGGCAAATGGCAATCATAACTGAAGGAATGTGATAAACTTGATTTTTTAGCTCAACTATTATATATCGAATATATATAGTGGAGCTATTTTACTCACCCCAGCGTCGGAGTTTGCGTTGGCGTTAGTGTGCAAATGTTTAAGTTTGCGTACTACCCCAAATATTTCCTATGACACTTGACATATTGCTTTCATATTTTGCATACTTCTTTACCAACATGACCCAACCTATGAACAAGAGCATACAACTGTGTCAAGCATTTTTACAGAATTATGGCCCCTTTTATACTTAGAATATGCATATTATTGATAAATCTATGTTCAAGTGTGTGTACTACCACAAACATTTCCTATGTCCCTTGACATATTGCTTTCATATCGTGCATACTTCTTTACCAACATGACCCCAATCTATAAAAAGAGCAGACAACTGTATCAAGCATTTTGACAGAATTATGGCCCCTTTCATATTAAGTATATGCATATTATTGATAAATCTATGTTAAAGTTTGACAAAGCAACACTTAACTGACATACCACAATGCCAAAACCATCCCCCAACGCCCCACCCCAGAAGTCCCTCCCCGCCCTCAACCTCCACCTCCCCCCCCCAATTTTCTTATTTTTGTAAGATCATCTATAAAATGATCACACAGCCACATTATACCCCCCAACCCCCCATCTCCATGATGGCTTACGTTATACTGTCAAATGCTCGAATAGTCGAATATATCTCAAGATGATTGAAATTACATTATACAAAAATAACTAAAAAATAAATTTATTACACAGAAATGGACTCAAGCTGGCAATACAAGGAGGGAGATTATGGGAGATTACAGTTGACAAGGGTTATGGCTAGTATTTCAATGGAATTAAAGCTCAAATTCAACGTGTGCATGTTAATTACAGTAAAGTAAATGTAAGTATAATATGATAATGGTTCATAAGTATTGATTTCTTAAACAATAAACAACTGAGCATTTCTCAATATCTGGATTCAATTTAAGCGCACACAGAGATTGATTCCTTTCCTCCTTTTTAAACTTTCATAAATATCTATAAAAACCACCCAACTAAAGATGTCAAATTGATGCCAGTTACTAATGGTGTGTAATATTTCATACAGAAATGCCAATTATTTTTGTCATCTAGTTTATGGCTATATGGGTGTTGAAATGTCTCTTATCAGTTGATATATCTCAAATTTATTATTGCAGACACAGTATGATACCAGATAAGAGATTACGGTAGCTCTCCCCAATTAAATCAACTTTCTATAATAATTTTAACATTTATAATTTGACTTTATCCTCATTCACAATCTTACTTTGCGCAAATAAGACTAAATAATGGTTTGTTTATTTTGTTCAGTTAAAACCATCAATAATGTGCTTAATAAAAAAGTGCTTCAGTTTTATAAGTTAAGGAAGTTTTTACTTAATTGAGCATTTAATATATGATTTAATCTATAAATTTAATTTTGATACAATAGTCATTTAATAATTAATATAAGAATTTAATTAATAATTTAATTTTAATCCATTAATCAAGGAATATTAAATCTTAAGAATTTAATTTAAATCAGGTGCTTGTTGATCGATTTATAATATCGGAAGGAAATTTAATTAGATGTCTAAGCTCAGGTAATATTTAATACCACACAATACCTGGAAATAAAATATTGTCTTATTACCAGGTATTGTGCGGTGTAAATGGTGGATTGGTTGTTTATTGTCTTTCGGTGTTCATTTGCTGAAATATGACAATGAATTTATAAAAATGAAGCTCATTCTATTACAAGAAAATGAATTTTGTATTATGGAAGTGTTTTTAAGTTACAATGTAACATAATTCCATGTAACACACATGAATTCCTATTTTAAAGGTAACTGGCTTTTGGGGACGTCAACTACAGTAGTCTGCTATATCTTATAGAGAAATTGTCATTATTGTCCCCTACCGGTTTTTGCTCTGTCTGTCTGTCAGTCGGTCACACTTTTCTGGATCCTGCGATAACTTTTAAAGTTCTTCATATTTTTTCATGAAACTTGAAACATGGATAGATGGCTATATGGACTTAATACAAGACATTTCTTTTTGTCCTACGTGAAAACTTGTGGTTGATATACCAACAGCAAAAAACATATTCTGACAATGGTTGAATTTCTGACAATGGTAAAGCCGGTTTGGGACATATATTGCTTGGCAATAGTCTTGTTACAATATGCAGTAACAATTCAACAGAACAGCCTGAATGTTGTCAGGTTAAAATGCTGATAAAAAGAAAAAAAATTCACCTATGAAACATTATAAATTGCATACTTATATGCCTTCTTTATAAATTCCATGAGGCCTTTATATTTTTATCTAAATTAAGAATAATATTTAATACATATCATATGATTTGGTGTTCATCTGATATGCTCATTTGTATTTTTAGGTTGGCCATGCTAAGGAGGGAGTGACTGAGTTATGGGGTGCAGAAGAAACACAAGCCATCTTGACATGATGAATCATCCCCTACAGCGCTTGACAATGGTTTCCTGCTCGATGAGGATGCATCCATAAATGAGCACTGAGGATAATACTTCTCTCAACACTGCATTGTATGAAGACAAAGCAATTCAGTGTGGTTCGTCATCGTCAACAACAGAACCAGACTCAGCTGACGTTGGAGACTGTCAAGTTGAGATCACTGTGCCTATCAGGGTTGAGTGTTACATACTGAACGAAGTGATCCAAAGCCATGTATTGTCAATATGCACGATAGAGACCTTGACATTCTCTGTTTACATTCAGATCAAAGCAATGGTAAGACATATTTAAGTATGAAAGTATGTTTTAATGAAGCCGGATACACTACTGTGTGTGTTCATGTAAAGGAAGTTGCACTGGAACATTTTTTTGTGGAAACAAATTTCTAGTGATTATCTTTTTGCCCTTTAGCTCACCTGAGCACAATGTGCTGATGGTCCGTCATGCGATGTGTGTTGTGCGGCGTAAAACATTTGCCTTTTAAACAATCTAGAGGCCACATCAACTGTCCATACATTATGAAATTTTGTCAGAACAATTTTCACAATGATATCTCGGACAAGTTAAAAAATTGTTCCGGTTAATGGTCCATCATCATGAAACTTGGTCAGATGATTTGTTCCAATGATATCTTGGGCAAGTTAAAAAATGGCTCTGGTTGGTTAAAAAAAATTGGCACCAGGGGGCAGAGCATTTTTCCTTATAAGTCTATATATATATATATAGCTATTGAAAAACCTTTTTAACACTCTAGAGGCCACATTTATTGTCCGGTCTTCATGAAACTTGGTCAAACAATGTGTCACAATGATATCATGATTGAAAAACATGGCCTCTAGGGGGGCAAAGCTTTTTCCTTACATGGCTATGGTAAAAACATGTTAACACTCTAAGTCACATGTGAGAATGATTTTTCTTCAGGCACATTAATACAATGCCTTATACGATAATGGCTCTTATGCTTCCATGTTTGTTGCCTGCATAACTGCAGAATATTAGCTGTTTTCTTCCAATATGTTATTTGTAATATCAACAACTTGCTGAATATGTGTTATGTTTGATAGATTGCCTATTTTTTATGCCAGGTGTATTGATATTTGTTCATGAATTATGAAGTTTTTATGAAATTTCATTAAATTGTAAAAACTGCATTCATGCATTATTTTATGCACATATTAAAATTGTTACTACAGAGGTTAATTAAGAGACTGTATCACATAAATGGTTGCATAGGTTCCTCTGTAGAAGCCGGGACACATTTCATTTAGTTTATCATTATGTTCATAGGGAGACATACTTTTCAATTTAAGATTATGCTTTTTATACGCCCGTTTTTAAAAACGGGACGTATTATAGTTTCACCCTTTGCGGGCGGGCGGCGTCCACAGCAGTGTCCGCTCTCTAATTCAAATAGTTTGCATCCGATCTTCACTTCTTGGTCAGAAGTTGTGTCTAGACAATATCTAGGTCAAGTTCGAATATGGGTCATTCCGGGTCAAAAACTAGGTACGGTGTCACTTTGTGCATTTCAAGGATTAATCATGGTGTCCACTCTCTAATTGAAGTAGTTTTCACCCGATCTTCACCAAATTTGGTCAGAAGTTGTGTCTAGATGATTTGTAGGTCAAGTTCAAATATGGGTCATACTGGGTCAATACTTTGGTCTCGAGGTCACTTAGTGCATTGTAAGCATTGAGCATGGTTTCCAAAACCTTCGAACGGGCGTGTCTTGTGACAGTTTTGCACTCTTGTTAACAATAAATGGAATCCATATATTCTTTTCATTAACTTTTTGCATTCTGGGCACTCATACACAACTGACTGATTAATGTGCTGAACAATTTCACTATCACGGTGCTCATCATCGGTATACCTAGAAGTAAATCCAGATTTAAATCCTTTTCATCGTATGACACAAAATCCGTCGAAGACGTAGTGAAGAAACACAGAAAAATGACTAAATAACTTAATCGATAAGCTAAATATCGTAGAATTGCACAGTATACGGGTCTGAAGATTTCTAGATGGTAATGTTATTTATAATTGGTAAAATTGTGCATTGAATTTAGCGGTAATTAAAGAGAACAATGACCATATACAGCCGATTATATACAGATCATATTCAGACCGAGAATAGATTCTCTCCATAAGAAAAAAAATTCAGAGCTTTATTCAAATTATACTACAGGTTAATGGCTTTCAGATTGATCAAATTTAAACACTGCAATAAAAATGAAAAACAAAAATCTAATTAAAACAACCTATAATTAGTAGTTTGTTGTAAGATTCTTATCGCTCCTTTATCTTATTACATAGGCCAACTTTATAAACCGGAAATCTTTTTTTTCAAACTGGAGCCGGATAAAATCGCTTAATAAAACAATGCGGCATGTGATGATTTGTCCTCTACCAGTGAAACCGGAGGGGACTTTTGGTTTGCGCTCTGTCCGTCAGTCAGTCTGTCCGTCCGTCACACTTTTCTGGATCATGCGATAACTTTGAAAGCTTTGTATATTTTTTCATGAAACTTGAAACATGGATAGATGGCATTAGGGAGATTATGCACGTCATTTCATTTTGTTCCTACCTTAAGAATTGTGGTTGCTATGGCAACAAATAAAAAATGAAAATGGTGGAGTTTCACCTGAAGGGGACCATATTGCTTGGCAATCTCTTGTTTAAATTGACACATTACAATTGAGTGATAATACTACATACATTCTCATTTTAATAATACATGACAGTATATTTGTTTCATATAAAAAAAACTGGAATGCAAAAGCGTGTTTTAGAAATGTTGATAAGCATGTTATCTACCGTTGCAACCAACAAACAGTTGCGCGCTTAGACTTGTGTCGCCAAAACCTTTTGACATGCGAAAGTTTGCAGATATTTGGCGAGCTGCCTATCTCTGTTATTTGTCTCTGATAAAACTAATTACTGCTTTTTTCATTCTTTCCATTTGTCTTTTATATACGTCCGTCAAATAAAGGGCATATTAAGAGGTTTCCTATGTCATGCCGGGGGTCAGGCAGCTTCCAGTCTTTGTCCGGACTTTAACTCGTTAACTATAACACCTATTCACATGATACTTCATATATGGATATATCTCATTAATGAGAAGTTTAGTGTAAAGAATTATAGCTATAGCCCCTGAATTACTATATTTATCTCGCTTTTTTATTGTCCGGGTCATAACGTAATTATATTAAGGCCTAATAGCATCAAAATTCGAACAAAGATAGGTTGTGGTGTATAGAAGTGCAGCGCACAACAATCGTAACTCGAGAACACTGGCTTGCATATTTCACAATTCTACGCATTTGTTGGTTTCACCTTTTTTCTTGGTTTCCTGTTTTCTTGAAATTACAAGTTCATGATTGAAATTAAGTTTTTTTACATTTAGAAAGAAAATCATGCTGCTGATAAGGTTATATCAAATATGTTTCAGTTTTGTGTGGTATTTTGTATTTTATACACAATAATTAAAAGTGATCAAAGTCCTTGAGGTAAAATGTTTGTTTGTTTAGAGAACAAAAAGCACAGACACTAACGTCTGGGATATCATACAATGTATCCTCATTAAAACCCCACCCCAGTAAATAACTGAAACTGCAAATACAACTCAAATGTATTTTAACATCATCGATTCTATTGGAGAAATGATGTTGTGTCCTATAATTGAAACTACTTG
Organism: Dreissena polymorpha; assembly: GCF_020536995.1. Taxonomy (NCBI): domain Eukaryota; kingdom Metazoa; phylum Mollusca; class Bivalvia; order Myida; family Dreissenidae; genus Dreissena; species Dreissena polymorpha. Next base: position 38,847,668 of record NC_068365.1, read on the forward strand.
TATTGGTTATGTTGTAATGTACTGTAGCCAGTACAGTATGTTTCAAGAAGACTCCCTCATTTTTCTGATAATAACGCCACCAGTGCACGGTGCTGTTAATGATAAAAAAACACACAACTACAGTAACGAGACAATGAACCTAACACACTGCCATATTCAGGCATTTTGTGTAATAACTTGTGGAATGTAACCGGTACACTAAGGTACGACACAATCGGGAATCTTCGGACAATTCCGCCATAACGGCGATCGTCTTTCGGGTGTATTTGGTGGAAGGATATGTCTAACGCCTCTAGGCGGAAGATATTACACCAAAAATATAGTTCGGGTTACACACCATTAAATTTGCACTAAATTAACTGATAATATAGATATAGAAGGACCAATATCTCTGAGGAGTAATATAATAGAATATTTGTTTCTGTTATTGTTAAAACATTAGTTGTCATTACATACACAATATTCAAATGTTAATTAAATGTTTAGAAAGCCAATTAGTTGTGTCTTGAAGTGAAAACAACATTATTCAAACGTAAAAGAATCAGTATTTCTTAAATTATATTCCTTGCAACATTGCTGATGTTCGGCTGCAGGCGACAAATTTTGAGATTTAATCAATATGCTTATGTTCTATACCAAAAACAATCGTACAACACTGTACAGTGGTACAGAGAAAACTTTTCGGTGTACTATAAGAAATAGTAAACTCCACGTTGGTCCCAATGGCATTATAGTGACCAGCCAGGCAGTCACAAACTGTATATGGACCATAGCCATACGGCCCTCAGTGGGGCTAATATCAGTATTGAGACACCTGAAAGGTTTCATGGAATGGAATGAGTGGGGCTTGATTGAATCTGAAAAACGATTCTTTCTGTACATTTGATGATGGCAACCATACAGTACTTCTGGCAGATATTGTTTATATTTTATCCTAGGCATTTTAATTCAAGATGTTGTTATCCTGGCCAGGCAACTAGCTTTTCAAAGCCTTAAACAATCCAGTGCCATTAAAATTAGGAACAGTGTAACAATGTTCAGTTTAGTAATATTAATATATTAAGGCATAACTTTGCCCTTGGAAATGAACTCAATTCAGAATGGCCTCTCAAAATAAGACATACTGTATTGGAAATGTTAAAACTGAGCAGTGGTGTTGTTAAAATTTATCTTTTAAGAAACTTTAAGATACATATCACATGCATGCCCATGGTTTTGGGTCTTTACTCTTTAGATGGGAAACAAAAGCACTAAATATGGTCGACAGTGCAGGCAACAATTGTAAAACGATATTTTACATCCCTGACTGCCATTACTGACATGTAGTAATTTAACTGGAATATGTCTGGAAACAGTGTCAGTCACACTTTTCTAAATATTGATTTATTCATGCATATGTATATATATGTCATACAAGTACAGATAATACAAAACAGTCAATTTACAACATTTAGCAATTGGAAAACAATTATCACAGGTTTTGGATCACAATGCATTGATATATCACATTCTGAATATCACAGTCAAAGTTAATCATTTAAATCCAGTTACAAGTAAATAGTCAGTGTATTTGGCAGAGATCTGAAATAAAAAGAAGTTACAAGATGTTGAAATCAAGACATGGTATATATACCACAGGATGTCCCATGAAAGGTTTGCAACTTATTTCCAATGGAGCCCTATAGATGGTTGGAAAATGTACAAAAATGGTGGCATTAATACGCATTAAAATATCACTAATTTAAACTTGAGACTACAGTCTTGAGATCAAATAGTAATACGCATATATTATTAGAGAGCATTAGTTACACAATGTTTACTACTATCTTGTCATCACATTTAAATGTACGTACAAATACTTTATTGATGACTTATTTGAACAACAGTAATATACATATACCGGTTATAACAAACCAATCACATAAAACATTAATTTAAACAATAAGACTACTAGTAATAAATAAAATCAGCATCTTCTTTCAATTTCAATCATATAGTCTGTGAGAGAAGTATTCACTTTGTTTTCAAATTCATATTTATTCTTTTATAACGGTTTTTACATCAGCAGGTAAACAGTTCCAGTCTTTGATCGTTTATAATAAAAAGTAGTGCTGGTAAAACCATTCACTTGAGGACATTGAGGTAAATAAAAGTTATCTTTACTATGTCTACTGTTATCACTAAGTATATCAGACACTAAACTAAAATTATCATACAAAAAAGGTCATGTTAGACGGACATTTCTTGTTGACAATTTTATAAACATGGTTGAGTGTTAATTGCTTAACTCTGTTTTGAACATTTAACCAACCAATACTACTAAAATCTTAACTTTTAAAGATGTTCTAGAGTCATATCCATGAATAAATTTAACAACTTATTCTGTACAACTTGTAATCTATTTATTAACTGTTTACTAATACCATTGTACTATGAAGAGCTAGCATAGTCAAAATGGCATTGAACCAATGAGTTACATAACAATTTTCTTCATTCCATATTTGAACAGTGGTTTTGTCTATACAAGAACAGGGGTGTAGCTGCTATTAGGCACAGCAGCCCGGGCCTACACTTTTTTTTGAAACATGAACAAATTAAAATTGCTTCAACTTCGAAACACTCATTAAAATGTTGACCCTGAAGGTGGTGAGGTGTAAGAAATCTGCATTTCATATTGACATGATCCTCATGCAATGGATTCTGGTCTTGTTCAAAGGACATATCTTCAATTTATCAACTCTACTGATTTCTATATAGACATGCAGACAGTATTATTGGAAAGAATTCCCATGGGTTGACTTGTGCATAAGTGAGTGTTACAATTTTAAATGTTTCTCTGTTCCATATTGTTTTAAAATTTAGTTCTCTGGTATAAAGATAATACAGTAAAATTTAGTTCTCTGACATTGAGATAAAACAGTCAAATATCAAAGAAAAACAGGCCAAAGTCTTATATTTTTTACCTGATTATTTGTCTAGATATGCTTTAAATCTCACCACAGGCGTTATAGGATTTAAACAATTTCCGGGGGAGGACCCCCGCACACACACCCCGTTTTTATGTAACATATTCGGGCCTACAGCTAACAAAATGCTAGCTATGCCCCTGAAGAATCTTATTCTTGAGTTCACCTTTTTAATAATATTATTAACAATAGATGTAGCAGAAAGATCAGTGTCGAATATTGAACCAAGGTGTTCAACAGATGATTGAGAAACAATAGTGTGATCATTACATTTTACATTAAAATTATGAAGTTTAGATTATTTCCTTTTGGAACTAAACACTATACATTCAGTTTTTCCAAGGCGTAAAGATAATTTGTTATCCACTAACCATTTAATATAATTTCAAAGTTCTTTACAAAAAACACTACTGATGATACTAGGATCTTTGTGAAGATAAAGGATGACACTTTCATCAGCATAAAGAATACGTTTACATAAATACAATAATCAAAAATCACTAATATCCTATATCAGTGTTAAGGCATTATGAAATGGAAATGGGTGTGACAAGTAACAAGAACCCTACACATTTACATCACAAAACATCTGATATCTACAATAACTGGATATAATATATATGTTGAAAGTTAATATAAAGAGGGCAATACAAAAGAATGTACAAAATTAGTAATAAAGACAAAACAACCAGTTTACAATGTTAAGATTTTTGCAGTTGTTGGCAATTAAAGAACAATTACCATTCTTTACTTTGAATTTTGCAAGTGTAAATACATGTATGTAAATCAGAACACAAGAATTTGTTTCCCTGTCACTTTGAGCTATATAAGTGCCCAATGTTTACACTCAGTGAATTTGTAAAACCAACTTATATGTGGTAACTGTCTGTCCGAAAACTTAAACATTTCCTATAACTTTTGCAATATTGAAGATAGCAACTTGATATTTGGCATACATGTGTATCTCATGGAGCTGCACATTTTGAGTACTGAAAGGTAAAGGTCATCCTTAAAGGTCAAATATATGGCTTCAAAGCGGCGCAATAGGGGGCATTATGTTTCTGACAGACATATCTCTTGTTTTTACATGAAAAACCACAGACATTGTTGGAATATGCCACATATAAGGCATTGTGAATACATTTTAAAACTCAATTGTCCACACAATGAAACAACTTTTTTAAAAGGCACCAACAAATTTTCCTCCATCCCATTTGCACGCTTAACAAAGAATCAGTTTTTAGCTCCACTAGCCAAATTTGTTCAAATTATGCTCCTGGGTCAAATTTGACCCTGCCCCGGGGTCACACAATTGAAAATTGCTTATTTAAGGCCTATTTTGTGAAAACTTTTAAAATCTTCTCGTCCATAACCATTGGACCAAGGGCTATCAAATTTGGTATGTAGAGACATGTAATAGTCCTCTACCAAATTTGTTCAAATTATGCCCCTGGGGTCAAATTTGACCCTGCTCTGGGGGTCACAAAATTGAAAATTGCTTCTTTAAGGCCTATTTTGTGAAAAACTTTCAAAATCTCCTCGTCGATAACCATTGGGCCTAGGGCTTTCAAATTTGGTATGTAGAGACATCTAATAGTCCTCTACCAAATTTGTTCAAATTATGCCCATGGGATGAACTTTGACCCTGCCTCTGGGGTCACAAAATTGAATAAACGCTAATAAAGCGCCTATTTTGTGAAACCATTCGTACTACGGCTTCCAAATTTGGTATGCAGTAACATCTTATAGTCCTCTACCAAGTTTGTTCAAATTATGACCTTTGGGTCAAATTTGACCCTGACCCGCGGGTAACAAAATTGAACATTATGTACGCTTATATCTTGCTTATTTAGTGAAAACTGTTAACATATTCTTATCCTTAACTCTAGGACCAAGGGCTACCACATTTTGTACGTAGTTATGTAAAGTAGTCCTCTTCAAAGTTTGCTCAAATTATGCCCCTGGGGTTAAATTTGACCCAGCCCATGGGTTCACAAAAGTGTTCATGTGCTTAAATAGGGCCTATATTTAAGTATTTGCACATGCTGAGAATATTTATTTCAGCCTTTTTCAGCAGTGGAGCGAAACAAGGCCATCGTGGCCCTCTTGTTTATAAGAATATGTCAAAATGGGCAAAAGTCAGGGGCAATACTGTCTAAATGCCCTTTTAACATGCGGCTGTAGTATATGTTCTCTGTATATTTACAGCGAAACACATAATGTCATCATCATAAATAAATTGCTTACATGTATATAATTATGTTACGAGGTCTTACCCGGTATTTATACAAATAACCTGGATATTTATGAAAAACACAATCTCCCTGTAAAGTGTAAAGAGAGAAGGCATTTGTTCGCCAGTAACATTATGTTCAGTACCGGTAAAATGCAAGCAACGAACATCAAAAATTCATTTCCCAATTCATCGAGTTTTTAAAAAGTTCAACTTTGCTTAAGTAATTATGCATCAATGTTGATTCTAAAGAAAAAGAGTAATCATTTAATAAATTTTATGCCTTAACTGTTCTGCTGTCCAGAAGCAAGGACGGCATACACAAGCTTTACAACATTTATAGTTTTAGTTACTAAACAATCTAACATGAATGTCCATTCTAAGTTTGCTGTCGTATTCTTCCCTCAAATCATACATGTTTCTTGCATTATTGAATGTTCATGTCCATGGATCACAATGTATATAGAAACAAACATTATTTTTAATTATCTTTCACAGTTATATATTTAATATTAGGTTAATTTTGGGATACACTAAAGCAAATATTAACATTTGTCTCAAAATGAATCTCCCTCTGAAGCCCCCGATGGGATTCAAACCCATACCTCTTTCCTCTGGAGAGGAAAGTATTCTATCTTAAAAACAAGGGCATGTAAGAGGAAAACTTGCAATTTCAAAGGGACGTTTTCACAGATTAGACATGTATTGAAGTTTGTTATTAAATACTTTAAATTTATAAGTCACAAAATCTAACTATAACATAAGAACTCCCCAAATTATTTTTTTTCATTATAACCTCTATGCTATATTGATAAATGCAAGCATTGGATCTAAAAAGCTGCAATAAAAAAAAACAAGAATAAAATTGAATAAAAATATAAAAGTAACCGTCAAATGGGCTCGAACCATTGACCCCATGGAGTAAAAGTCTATCGTTTAGACCAGTCGGCCATCCATACTCATACAATGAGTGATGTGTTTCTACTCCTATAAATATGAGGTCGATTTGCATCGACTAGATTACGTCTAATTATTTGGACTAATGTGTTTCATACTTAATCAAGTTTATGTAAGCAATCCTCGTATCTCACAAAATATAACGAAAACAGTCGATTTAATTTTTAAATTTCCTCGATGTCAATACTATAAGTACTCCTATCAGTATGTCAGTAACAAGTTTAACAAGTTTTTGAGTACGTTGTGGGAATTCACAGATCTACATTAAATTATTACTTAAAGAATGTTATCTTGAAAAAACGTGTTATAACACATTTTACGGGCAAAAGCCCGCGAAGCGGGCGTTGACCGTTTATTGGTATCTATTTTCTGAAATACAATTCCTGCCGTCATCTATTTTACCGATGGAAAATCAAAGTCCGCTGGAGCAACATAGGCACTTCGACAAACGCTACATGACACGTAGAAGCATTCCTCAAGAAATAAAACGACAAGAAATTTATTATTTTGTAGGTAATGGTACTCTATCTCCTTGCATTATATGATTTTCTACGCTCAAAAAACGTCTGTTTGCCTCCCTGTGTGACACTTCCTGTTTCCCATAATGCATTGCAAATTGAAAATTGCTCTAGATGTTGTTAACACAATCTTAAAAAAGATAACCAGTCTAAATTATTTGCGTACTTCCGGTTTACAATATCGAATAAGATTAGTTTCGAATTAACTTCTTCAATGAACCCAATATTCTATAGTTAATATTATCCCTTTACATAAATAAACACTTGTTTAAAAGTTTAATTTGTTCACAACATGAACGGCCGCGTTTCTTTCGTCGACAACTATACATGTCTGTGTGACGTCACTGCTTTCGTCAATACGTCATTTAGAAGTGAAAATTGAAACTGGCATACTCTGGTGGATGTTTACATTGTTGAAATTTAATAAATTAATGGAATGCACTCGATTGGTAAGTAATTATTCAATTAAAATATTGCGTTTGGTTACATAAAACGTCAATATATAATTATATTGCTAAAGATTACCTTTGATAACATGGGAACTGTTTTCGGCACATACAAAATTTCGTCGATTTAAAATTTAAGGTCGTTATTATTCAGTCAAACTAATGGAACATAAAAGTTATCATTTTATTAAGTTTTGGAGTTATTTCTTGAGTATATTCTACGTGATTATTCTAAATACCCTTTCTTTTGTGATGTATTAAGTTACGTTGTGATTGTAAACAATATTGCATCTCCGACTCATACTCGATCATTTTCGTACCAAACTATTTCAAACTGTAAAAAATCAAACTGTGCTTACATACACATTGGAAATAGACTAATTCATATATACATTTTATGGATTCTCTTTGATTTTCTTTTAGAAGCTGCTCTGCCAAATGCTGGACTTCACACATTCCATGCAGCATTCTGCTGAGCAAAACTGACTGCGTGCTTTGTACTCAACAACAAAGCAATCCTGGACCTATAAAGCTTGACCGGGACTGAAACTTTAGCAATTGTGACTCTGTAATGTTCAACGTTAGTGGACTGTAAAGAAACTGCAATTATTGTGAAGAGACTTTGTATGTCTGTAAACAAAAAGAATATACAGCATAACAAATATCAGGTGTGAAAACAATGTGAAAGAATAGTGAAAATTAATAATTTGCAATCAGGCATGTCAAATGAATTGTTAATATTTAAAATGAGAGTTCCCAGGCAGCATTAGACGTTTTTTTCTGTATTTCTATTACTAGTATTAATTCATAAAATGTATGCCACAATTAGAAAAGAACACTCTGTTTAGAGACCATTGTGTTGTCTCATTGTGTGATGATGACTTTGAGAAATACATTGTACATTAAACAATATCTACTAAGTTGTTTTTAAGTATCATATTTCTTGTTTATTATATAAATGAATGTTAAGTTTTGCTTAAATATAAATGTGCATAATGCAGTGCCTGTAGCACACTTTGCAATAGTTTTATTACAAAAGAGTGTGTTGTACACTTGAACTTATACCTATAATTAATAATCCTTGCCTAAAAATTCATTTGACACACCTGAGACCATGTTGTGTATTACCATAATTATTTTGCACATTATGCTGACACTTTGAACAAAAATGCAAATTAGCGAAAAGCAGAAGTTTAGTCTTGTAAACTGTCTCTGATTATTTTTTTGAACACCATATAAGACGCGAAAGTGTAGGATACGGTATTCATTTTATTTGATGACTGCTTGTTATTATTTCTTCATAGAAGGCGTACTGGATGAGTGGAGTATTTTTTTTTTGGTTCTACATCTTCGATCAAGTCAACTCATTGACATTTAGTGCCATGACTGAGCGTGTTCATGAAGCATAGCTTCATAAACTTGTTTAAGATTAAAACAAATTATATTTTATTGCTTTGCTAAATAACATATTGTTTTGTAAAGAAATTGAATGTTTTGTTGCATGATAATGTGCAAACATATATTACCCGTGTTATCTTTAACAAACATCAAATAAGCTTTTGCCCGTAAATTAGGTAGCACCTATTTTCATATTAATTTTTCCTCTTTACGAGGGGGCCGCCATCTTGTTTTCTTAAGTAGTTCCAAACCCAATATGACGGCCGCCAACGTACATCAGAGAGACGGTATGGTGTAGCCCACTGTCCGATGCGTTCAGATTGAGGTACGACATTGCACCGAACATGGTTCCAAGCAAAGTTTCGAGCAAAAAACTTCGAAAATTGTTACACGGGAATAAACAACAAAAGAAATACAAGTCCGAATGACAATAAGTAAGTTTCCAATGTTATTGTCTTTCTGAATTGTATTTATTATCACAGTAATGGATACAATAAACGTTTGGATTATCAAAAGGTAAATGTAATATATTTTCGAGACAAGTCACTATCAAAATTATTTAACGTTTTAAATTTACAGAAATATTGATATGTGGGTCGGTGTACGGAAGAAACCAAACACCCTCCGGAAGAAACCCCCTTCGCTAAAAACGGCAGAGCGGAAGAAACCCCCGTATAGTTTGCATACGCGGAAGAAACTCCCTCGCTAGTTTTGCATAGGCGGAAGAAACCCCCTCGCTAGTTTTGCATAGGCGGAAGAAACCCCCTTCCATAGCGGAACAAACCCCCTTCCAGACGATTTAGTTACATTCAAACGCACGGTAATTGATAACAGAAATTAACTTTAATTTTCAGAAAGTTGGGTCTAATCTCTTTCCAAAAAGACATTTTATTTAACATACATTTTGGTACTGATTTAAGAAAATTCAATCATTATAAATTGATTTTGACACGTTAAAAAGAAAACATGAATTATTTAATGAAGTTTGGTGTCTTTATACAATGGAATATATTGCAATGGGTACTAAATGTTTATTGAAGTCTGATCCCCCACTCCCTGTCAAACTCCCACGGGAATTCTCTGTAAATGGGCGGGGAGACCCGTGAAACTCCCATTGGGGTTCATTGAAAGACCTCAAACCTCCCACGGGTGACCCGTCTAACCTCCCATGGAAGTTTAATGGAAATGGGAGTTTGGCGGGGGCCCCCGTAAAATCCCACGGGGGAAGAAAATCTTCAAACACTTTATTTTCTTATTTAAGTACATATTTCTTACAATTATGACTTGAGCATGTGTATTTGTAAACATTGGAACAGAAAACAAAGCATTATATTTAAAAAAAAAAATTTGTAAAATATAGGTAAAATTGTCCCGTCTGAAAAAATCTCCCGTGGGAGAATTGCAATTCTTAACGGGGTAGCCAAAATCCCGTTGAAATTCCACTGGGGATGGTAACTTTATCCTCAAATAACTCTTTTTTTCAAAAATATTTTAACTCTTTTTTTTCAAATATACGTATGTACTCATTGCCTCCTACAAATATGCACTATTTTATAACAATTGTTCAATAAATAAAAAAAATAAGTTTGCAAATAATCTGGATTTGCAAACTTAATCTGGATACTGTTTTATGTCATATGGGCAATTTGTTGTTCAACATTTTTAAGAAAATAGATAAAGTATAAGATACACATAACACAACATGTACATGATTATAGGCTTGTTATTCTTTAGCAAGGCAACCAAAATTCCATGGATGGTTGCCAGAGCAGCAACCAATTGTGAAACAAGAGACGTATTGTTGTTATTTTGTCTAAGTTATTTCTATAACATAAATATGCGAATAAACAGTGCACAAACATCTCGACCTGTGCTTTAAGACACACTCTTTATACATTTGAATGGTTTGTGTTCATTTCAAACTTGCGATATAAAAAGCTATAAAATAATTTTGAAATCTTGAATTTTATCTAAGATTATGCACTGGCGAGCAACTTCAGTGCCTTCAGCGCTTTGAATAATAACATGTTTTCGTAGACCATCTTTTAATTGTTCCTTATAGTGTACAGCACATTTCATCCACTTTTTCTACGGATTTTATTATGCTTTAATATATGGTACACAGCATGTGAAATGTATCCGTTTAAATGTATGTTACTGTAAGGATCGTACAATCATTCGTAAACAAAACAAATTTCAGACAGTTTTAATATCTAAAATGTCAAGACTTTTCTTTTGTCACTGGTAAGGCCATGTATGTTCCTCGAAAGAAAAGAAAGTTCATCCCCGTCGAGTACCTACGGTTTCAATAACTTGCCGTCCATGTATACGGTATCATAAACGATCCAAGACAGGCTATTCATGCGGCGCTAGACAACCAAAAAACCTCAACGGGACGCTTCGTCCGCCTCTAATAAATCGTTGCAATTAAGTCCAATAATGGGTGCAACGGCCATCATGTCGTCGCAACGCATATAATAATTGGGATGAGCATATTGTAATGAACATGTTTCCATATTTACTTTAAACTGATCGATCCGTGCCAGTGATGCATATCAAATTCTAATGTTGCTGCCGCTTAATGTCGATTTCTTAATCACTTGTCGATTTTGTTAATACAGAAGGTGATAACGGAATTTTAAGATAATGGTTGTCAAACTTTTTGGACGCCCCGTTTCAAACTTATTGATTGTATGACAAACGCACCCGGACAATCTGCTCCCTGCATGTTTTGCATTCACGGTATTCGGGATTTTCGTAACTAAGAAGTTGTCTCCCATTCGGGTAGGTATCACGAGTATCCCGGGTAAAGGTCACAATCTACTAAATAGTTTTCCTATATAATTCAATGTGAAAGCGACAACTTTGAGCGAAAATAAATGCAACATTTTGCACATAGAGACCCCCATAACCATACCTTTTCTTAAAGGCCATTCTAAGTGGAATCGATTTATGCAATAAAAAAGGTATGTCATGTTCAAACCAAAAAAGAACTTGACGCTAATCAAAATCGACTGTTTTTGCATTTTTTTTTCGGCCGTTTTTTAGTGGAATGTTACCTTTTTCAGTGCAATTCTTTCCAAGTTTATCATATTTCAGGGATTCGGTCGTAAACACCTATTTATGCCCTACCGTTTATGCCCTTGCCTAAAGACTCATTTAAAAGAAAAGCTTGGATGAAAGCAATTAGCCGGAAAAATTGGTTTCCAACGGCGTATACTCGCGTCTGTTCCGACCACTTTCGAGACGGAATCGGTCCAAACTCGGAGACGGAAAATCAAATGTCATCCCGACCAAGGTAGATTTTAGGTACGTAGACTATACTTTGTATTTAAAGGGATCTTTTCACGCTTTGGTAAATTGACAAAATTGAAAAAAGTTGTTTCAGATTCGCAAATTTTCGTTTTAGTTATGATAATTGTGAGGAAACAGTAATACTGAACATTTACCATGCTCTAATATAGCCATTATATGCATCTTTTGACGATTTTAAAACCTAAAAATTATAAAGCGTTGCAACGCGAAACGATTGAATAATTTGGAGAGTTCTGTTTTTGTCGTTAAATTTTGTGAAACTACGAAGATTGCTTATATAAGGTATAAAATACATCAAGCATGTGTACTCGGCGGAATAGCTCTGTAGGCTAAAGCGTTTTTACTTCAGGACTCAGGCTGGACTCCAGGGGTCACTGGTTCGAATCCTGTTCCGGGCAATGTTCTTTTCCTTTTTTTAATTTTATTCTTGATTTTTACTGGAGCTTTTACGATCCAATGTTTACATTTATCGATATAAAGCATTTAATGAATAAGTTAAAAAATGCCAAAATCTGTGAAAAGGCCCCTTTAATATACGATGACAGACGAAAGATAGTATTTATTTTTTTAAACACGCAATATCTTGGAAGCACACATTTAGAAATATGTTGACATACATTCAGATCTTCTTTCTCAGTGACATAATTATGTAGCTGACAACATAGAGACAATAATACTTCTGGCATGACGAAAGAAATGCTATACATGAAACAAGGCTTCGCATCAGCCTACTAGCTCTCAAAGCTATTGAAATCGGTAACAATACATTCAAGAGAAACGCATTTCATGCTATTTTGACATAAAACTAATACAAGTGTTTCAACAAAAAAGAGTATTGGTAAAGGTTATAAATTCTAGTAAACAAAATAAATAAATAAGAAATATCATTAAAAAATATTAATGTGTGACATCACATATGGCCTGACCCAACGCCTCTTTCTGTTACAAACTTCACATTTTTTACTCCCCTTACCTCCTCTCTGAAACTTGACGCACTATATGGAAGGCCCCCAGCAAGACGTCTCCACTCATACACAGACCTGTCATAAACATTATCGATTTTTGTGGATTTATCAGAGATGGTGCATTCACACTTCAATATCATTGACAGGCCTTAATGCAAATAAGGTGCACATTTCATGATCATAGTTGGTTGTAAATTAATCTTTAATGTCAATAACGAATTTTCAATAAATTAAATATAATCATCATGTTTGTACTTTGACAATGGTATGGAATGATAAAACTTAAAACATTAAATTATGGAACACAACTAAAATGACAACATCAATTATTTACCAAAAGGCAAAGACGCGATTTAAGGCTTTGCTATACAGTATGCCAGAAGCACATACTTAAATATAAAGTCGCTTATGAAACGTTTTCGAACAGTTTATTTAGTACTTACAAAATCAGTTCAAACATATAATATATAAAGCGATGCTCATATTTCATCTTTAACAATAATGTTATCTGTGCTTTGTACTTCTTAAAATGATTGGTTTGACTTATTAATTGATTTTTACATATACCATTTATATTTACATCAATTTATATACTTGTAAGATGGTATATATAAAGTAACCATGTGAGAGTTTTGTCTACATATTGACTATATTGTATCGAGCATCAATAAATGTATTAAGGTACCTCAATAATAATGGGTTTAGTCATTAAATTGTAACTTATTCAGAAAATGTGTTACGTATAACATTTGAATTGTTGTTTATTTCAATGGCAACAACACATTACCATTTTCTATTCAAATAAACTAGTGTGATATTGACACAATACTTGGCGTTAATTTGCATTAAAGATTTGTCTTAATGTAGGTTAAGAATTCTCTCTTTAGGTAATAAACGTCGACTTTGAGTTAAAATTATGTTAGGATAAGGAGCAGTTTTTATTAAAACTTATAGAAATAAAGAGTTGCATTTAAAAGAATGCGAAAGCTATCTATTTGAAAACAAAATAAGCTGTTACATATACATATACAATAGAAAAGAAGCAACTTGGAAAGCTATTTGTGATTTGTTATCTTAATGAACAGTATTGCTATTAAAAGCATAAACAAATTGTTATTTAATTGGGCAAATAGTAATTACAAACAAGATTGTGAGATCATTCTTAATTCACATATATAGTACATCCTTATCGGATCTTAATAAATAAAAACTGATTTTATAAGAAAATGTGGGCCCATAGGATACAGACATTCATTCACATTCGCTGGTGTATAATTAGTTACACTTATGGTGTATGAGATATACACCATCAGTCATGTCATACCATACGAGAGCGAGAGCGAGGCTCGAGTATGGTATGAGAGTACTGTGAAGGTATATCCCATACACCATCAAATTCTTACTGTGTAACAATTTTATCTCAACTAACTACTCAATTACTCGGGATGTATGGAAATTACTCGGGAAAATACAACATCGTCACGTGACCGCTGTAAGCCAATCGGATTTGGTCATTTTTGTAGGTGGTAAGATTATAAAGCTTACTAAGTATTTATGTTGCAATCTGACTAACAAACACAGGAGCGCAGTGATTTTCAATATATGTAACAAGGACATAAATCTAGCGGAAATACGTTCATATTTACTTTAGTCACGACTTTAACAATCAACCAAAGATAATTGTATAAGACATGTGTTTCTGAACATACATGTAAATCAAAATTGCCTGATTTCACGGTTTACTTAATTATTCATATGTTTTAAGTTTTACCACCGTAACATTTTTTTTCAGTCTTCACTTAAAAAACTAATCTACAGACGGTAAGAGAGACACACAATGAAAATCTACCGTAGAAAGCCCGCTAGAAGTGGAGTCATAAACACTGACCCTCTAAGTAAGCCTAAAGTAAAGAGTATGCATAATTGGGAGTGATCGGTCAGTGAACCAAAAACGTTTCGATCAAGCGATGTCGTATGCGCTCGACCGCCTAATAACGTACATGTGTATATCGCTCTATACTGAACTATCCTCGAGGCGTTGACATTTACTAAGCGGAAAATTGGTACACTTAGTTTTCCGGCCGGTGATTAGCTTTAGAAAAGACAAGTATTTTAAGGGTCATCATTTTGCAATAATTAAGTAGGTTTTTAAATAAATTGATGTAATATGTGTTTTTAAGCTTGCAATTTTGTAGGACTCTCGTGATGTTTGTTTTGAGATGTTCCACCCTTGAAATATTCCGAACCAGTTAACGGGATTAAGTACAAAACTAAACGGTCTTTATAATAATGCTCGATTGGTAGAAATATTACATAATACAGCTGATTATGCCTAAACTACATTATAGCAATTAACCCTTTCAGTGCGGGAACCGACTTTTAAAGGCCTTTGCAAACAGTTTGGATCCTGATGAGACGCCACAGAACGTGGCGTCTCATCAGGATCCAAACTGTTTGCTATTCTGATAGTATTATTGAAAAAAAATCGAAGACAATGCTAATTTTAGAAATTCAGCAGACGACATTTTAGCAGAAGACAAATTTCCCAGCATGCAAAGGGTTAAGCTCCGTTGATGAAACACAATACGGGCATAAATACGCTACCCGATATATGGTTAGATACCCATGTATATAATTTGGACCAACGTTTAAATAGATGATGATAATAAAAATATCTAAGAACCAGGTCAATTAAAACGATGTCCGCTAAAGGATTACTGCTTAAACATTCACATTGGAGTAATGTATTTTTCTTGATGTCATGTTTATTACGTACATACGCATTTGCGAAGTCAAATGATACGAAAAATATCGCCACATATATTTCACATTACAGCGCATTCACATTTAATTGCATATGTCATAGAACGCAAAGCACACATTATTTATCATACTGTGTTATTACTTTTTGCATGCTGTGAAAGTGTTCACAGTGAATTATAATCACGTTCTAAGTACAAACTAAGAGCAATAGAGATTCATAGAGCAATCTTATGAACGTCTTAAATGTTTAATTTCTACCTTTTATGCCACGTTGCAAAAGTAAACATGATGAACGTTGCTTAAGCTTATTGCAATAGTTAATATAGTGCTGTTTCATACCGCATGTTGTGCTAGTTTTGCACTAGGCTATATGTACCCAGAATTTTCGCTCGGATATGATACGTATTGTAAAACTAACTTCCCGGAGTTTAAATATTTCAAGCTTAGTTACCTGTAATACAGATTATAAATATGGGAAGAATGTACACTAAGTGTTCACAGTGAATTCAAACAGCGCATTATGTTTGCTTACAGTGTATCTTGCACAACGCGTCAGCGAATTATACATGTACATTAACCGGTTTACTTTGCGTTTTGAAAGTGTATTGTTTGGTAACTCGTAGTGCGTAGAGTGACGAGTCATAGTGCATATAGCTCGAGTTCTCAACGCGTACTTTGTTTGCCGATTCAACATAATTTCAATGAAATAACGTCATTTAGTTAACATGTTCACACTTTCTTGGGGGAAGGTGTTTAACCACTTATGCATGTACATTCATGTATGCTGCTGGAAACTGTCCAAAATAAATAAGAGGTAAGGTACGGTGGGTTCGCCTCTTTCAACAGTATTTGCCTCTTTAACGACTAAACCTTTCCAGAATAAAGTAGGTTTTAAAGCGGGTATATACGATTTTTTATATGTGTTTAATTATAATATATTGATAAAATATGTTACAATAACATAAAATTGGCAAGAAAAATTATACATTAAAGCCGAATTTCATAAAATGCAGCAAAGACAAATTAGCGCCCCGAGCCGATTGTGACGTAAATATTTTCCTACAATAACCGAAGCATTCGTCTTTGTATTAGGATCGGAGTTAGTGTTCGTGTGTCGTATGAATAGATATCGTTGCAGGAATTCAAATAAACCGTTACACTAAGTTTAGATTCACATCTTACATGTATGGTATACATGCTGGCGAATTCGGCTGTACAGCCGTTTTCAATTTCAGAATTAAATATCTGGCTTATTTCGCATTTTTCGACACATGTTCTTCTTAACTTTTATTTTAATTTATATTGAAATATATATATGATAAGTTTTTTACACATTTAATATAAATTCATAAATATTTGACAAAATCGTATATACCCGCTTTAATAGTGTACAAACCTATGCCAGGAACGGACAACTATTCTAATTGGGATAGACGGAGACTGTTATTGAATTTCATAACATCAGTTAAGTTTCAGATCTGGGGCTCAGATTTGTAGTCTCGTGTCTTAAACAGGAAACTCAGTTTAATCGCGCGCTTCATTGTGACACTTCTTTTTAATGAGAGAAGGTGAGGTGGCCGTATCCTTAACGCACATTACATGAGCGACGCAGTGCACTTAACATGATACGCAGTTGTATCGCGTGGCGCGTTCGCTTTCAGACTAGTCCAAATTTTTGACGCTCTCAAATTATTAAGCTAATTTTTATATGGGTAATATTTGGAGAGTACAAAGGGGAAAAGACCAAATTAATGCTGGGAATTTTTCGTTCCTTCTCTATATTGTTGCGCAAGGATTTTGTGCGCAACATTCAAGCCCCGATATAAGACACTTAATATCAACGGATTTCAATAATATTTACATGCCTGTGTAGATAATTCATTTCTCGATAATGTTCCGTAGAAATTATGTAATGACAGTTTGAATTTTGCACGCCTGATCAATTTATATCCAACCACTATTCAATTTTTCAATATCTCTCGATTCGCTCGCTGTGTAGATATAAATCGATAACACGACCTCGATGTAAAGCATCTGGTTTAAAGTGGGAGAAGAAACAGCGTAAAATACAGATTGCGTTCGTCTGTTGTGGTGCAGAGCGTTACATAGACTGATAGTAAACCGATGTTATACTTTTCTGGATTAATTTAGCATTGTTTTTTCTAAATTGACAATTAAAAAGTTCTGAAATAAATTACATCTTTAATTTTTATACTGTGCACAAATAATTTTGATACAGATCGTACAGTATACCGTTCTCCTATGTAACGTAGGATGTAAGTAAATAAAACAACACAGACAGAGGTGCGAAAAAGACATGCATAAAAACTTGCTGAAACTTAGAACAGTGAATAGAAACTGCACCATATCTGTTTTGAACATGTGCTTATTAAATCGACAAAGATTAGCATACTAGATCTAGTTAGGTAAAAGTCGGTGTTAAAAGCTCATGTTAAATAAAATTACGCGTACACGTTACACCGTAATGCCTTCTTCTGATTGGTTCATATTCAAATCAGTGTCATGACATGGCTACAGGTCAGTGATTGTTTTTCGATTAAAGCAGAAGTTTAACTGACGAATTTATGCCTTTTCAACTTCAATTCGACGATATTTGAGGTAAAAATGGACTTCTGAACATAAACTGAATGAGTTGGTAATGTTATTTTGCAATTTTACGCGAATCGATGAAAATTAAAACTTTCTGGTTTCCAACACATTTTTGACTTGTCCCCGATAAGACGTTCCAAAGAATTTAGCCCATATAAAAAGTATATCTAAATTCTTTGCGCGTCTTATAAATAAGACTACTTTCAGACATGCGTGTTAAATTTTAAAATAATGATACTGTCATATATTTTCAATAATTTTGCGATATAAATCATTCGGTACGTAAGACGTTAGGACAATCGTGGTTACACATTAACACTAAAGGGCGACAATGCGATAGTTCGATTGTACGATGGCGACAATGCGACAGTACGACGGCGACAACGCGATAGTACGATGTCGACAATGCGATGGTACGATGGCGACAATGCGACAACGCGATAGTTCAATGGCGACAATGCGATAGCACGATGGCGACAGTCCGACAATGCGATAGTGCGTTAATGCAATGAAGACAGTGCGACAATACGATGTCGACAGTGCGATAGTACGATGGCAACAATGCGATAGTGCGATAATACGATGATGACAATACGACAATACGATGGCGACAGTGTGATAGGACGATGGCGACAATGCGATTATACGATGACAACAGTACGGCAACGCAACAGTACGAAGGCGACACTGCGATAGCACGATGGCGACAATTCGATGATACGATGGC
Source organism: Dreissena polymorpha (assembly GCF_020536995.1). Lineage (NCBI taxonomy): Eukaryota > Metazoa > Mollusca > Bivalvia > Myida > Dreissenidae > Dreissena > Dreissena polymorpha. Next base: position 38,866,566 of record NC_068365.1, read on the forward strand.
AACAGTACGATATGACTATCGCATTGTCGTCATCATACTATCGCGTTTTCGCATTGTCGCCATCGTACTATCGCATTTTCGCAATCGTACTATCGCGTTATCGCATTGTCGCTATTGTACTATCGCATTGTCGCCATCGTATAATCGCATCGTCGCCATCGTACTATCGCACTATCGCATTGTCGTCCTCTGGATTTCAATATGTAACCACGATTGCCCTAACAGTATTCCGTATTCGGAAATAGTAACATTACTTCATTAAAGAACATTTGCCTAACAAATACTAGCAAATATTTTGGTTTATTAAATCGGAAACCTATGTCGGATCTCTAGCAAGTCATTGAATTTGACAATTCGGTAATGACATGGTGGAAAGAAAACGAACAAAAAAGCGCATAGCAAACAAAGCAGTAGTTTGGCCAATATCAGTGGAGAAGTCAGAAAACATACTTTAAATTATTATGTAATTGGTTCGCTCTGTGAAAAGTGGGGTTAATACATGTGCCAAAAGTGTCATCCCATATCAGCCTGTGCAGTCCGCACAGGCTACTAAAAGACGGCACTTTCCGCCTTAACTTGATTTTTGCGAAAAAGAAACTTCACAGACTACCGGTAATCTAAGATGACACTTAACGCACATGCATTAATTTCACCGACCACCCCATATAATTGTGTAAATTAAGCTTGTCAAGGGACAATATAGGAATGTACAATTACATCACCAAAATACTATCGTTTGAGGTCATTATTGACGATGCTGCTTCAGCAAAGCAGCTCGTCTAAGTTATCATACCATGAACACATTATTTACAATGGCGACCTATGCAAAAGACCGAGCCAGTCCGATTGATTTAGCTAAATTTTCTCAATCGGCATACCTCGCTGATTATCATTGATAAAGGTTAAGGCAGCTTGGTTCCCGTCCTCTTTCAAACTTATCGAGAGGTTCGAGACAGGAACCAGACACGAAACTGCCACTCAATCAACTCGGTGGAAGTACGGGTTGAAAGTTGTCCGCCCACATTATGCCAGCATGTAAACAACAATGGCCGTGCCCATGAGAGAATGTTGACACTCTTTTCAAAACTTTCTTACAACATAAATCGGCTTGTTTGGGTAATTTGAAACTGTCATTTAGGATATATGAGTTATTTATTCACTAAGTCTCCGCTAATGACAAAAATGGATCGAAATCGAAGGATATATTCGATGCGAATGAAGGACTTTCTGGATGCCAACTTGACATGGCTAAACTGGCATTTTTAGTTATCAATTTAAGTCACATGTGCTTTTTACGTTTTATTCGAGCATTTTGTAACATTATTGAATGACTATGATACCCGATATCAACATATCATATGGAATTTGCTGATCAAGCTGTCCTGAAATTCAACATTGATTACAAACTCTTTAATGGTTTGTTTTCTTTCTTCTTTCTATTTTAGTACTTGATATTATTTTAAAGTTAAATGAAGTGGTGTCACAGTAAAAGAGACATTAAAGCAATTGTGGCCAGTTTGGATTAAGATAAGCATGCGGTCGCTTGAAAGCTGTTTGCTAAAATCGGTTTTCTGACAATAACAAATAGTTTAATTGGATACTGATTAGAAGGTGCGCATTTCCTGTGACCTGCCTCAATAATAGAATTGTCATTAATCAAATGATTTTATTTCGAACCTTAATCAAGTTTTTTTTCTGGTCTTTGAGATCAATGACTCCAGCACTTTCGTGTTGATAATTGAATATCGCTTAAGGGGCTGCTAGGGGGCGCAAGAGATGTTGCACCTTTCAGTATCTATCATAAACCGACTCAATATAACCGAGTCGGCAATATTTGACTTATTTTTGAGTTGGTTGCTCTCGATGGATCGACAATTGTCAGAAACTTCCTTTAAGCCTAGTGAGAGAGTGTCGACTTTGATTGCAGGAGGTTGCGCTGCGGGTTTAATCCCCAGAATCGAAATTGAAAACTAGCCAACTCTGTTATTTAAAAGGCTTCTAAACCTGATAAAACTAAGATAATGTGAATTTTCTCTTACATGATGGTCATCGGTCATATTATATAAAAACTCACAGCAGTAGCAAATGGGACAATAATAAATGAACGCATCATTCATTTGTCTTTGAAACTTTGAGTTTGACATGGCCTAGATTTAAATATGTGACGTGGCTATACCAACACTCTTGTGACAGAGCTTAAGCGTAAATGTACAATTAAAGATCACCTAAATACAGATTTGCTATTATAGAAGTGTGGAAAGTTTTAAGGGCGTGACAAGTCAGCAAAAATAGGTCATTACCGAGAAGCCACAACTGATCTATGACTGTTTTAGAACAAGAACAATCAGTGCCTGATTTAGATTTCCTTACATAGTTCAATAAAAACTAATTTAAGAAGCCTGGTAACAGTTAAACTTTAATGTTACCAATTTGTCAGTATGCTGTTTCACCAAGGGGCGAGCGGCGTCCTCCTTGCTTTATCTTCATTGTGGTTTTTAGGTGTCTTTTTGTCGCTTTGGTTTCGTTGGTGTAGTAAGACGGATTTTACCTCGCGCGATGGGCGCCATGTTAATTTACATCGATATTTTCAATCTTTTCAACCCTTTATCCCCCACATATTGTAAGTAACAGGTTTGGTATTTCATGTATTTTATATAAGCTATGCAACTATTGCTGTACAGCATTTATTGGTAGTCTTTTTGCATCTGTAATTACTCTCGAACCTTTTCGCCCCCATCAATGTTTTCGTACTCAATAGTTTCGTCCTAAACGATTGTTATAGTTTAAAGGTAAATTGAACTTGTTTTTATGCCTTTATGTATGTTCAAACTATTCCATCAATAGATTAAACAATATTAATGTATATTTTCAGGCTTTTACCGCATTGCCATTGGAATATCAACATTAATAAAGAAATGGCTTATGGTTATACTAGCTGTTGTCATTTTTATCCTAGACAGCATAGTAAAAGCACTATCTTCAAGAAAGGATTGGAAGTCGTAGGGAGCAAGTGAATGTTCTTGCATGTACTCATGAAAATTAGGGCAACAAGAACTTTAACAGAAAAAGTTATGGAACTCTTTAAGGAAAAGGTTTGTGAATTTGAGAAGAGACTTGAAATAAAAGAAACTACTAAGGTTTTATCTTATTTGCCACATGACATAGCGTCTGCTAATATTGGTAAGATTAAAGAAATTGAATCTTCCTTCAAATCTGAATGGCGGCTTATGAAGCATCTGCTGCTATTTACATACAATATTTAAATGCATCCAAGATTCATGAAAGTGAACAGTATAAATCTTCTTTTCAAGAACACCTGAACAAACTTCAGTCTGAGGTAGCCACTTACTTCAATCAGATAGATATAAGGAAACAGACTATTTTTGAAGACATTGTATTCACATCTATTCATTTTTCTAGAGGTGATAAAGCTGCATCTATGAAACAGAGTCTTATAAAGGAAGATGAACTGAAAAAAGAGAAAACTAGACTAGAATTAGCTCTTAAAGAAATAAATGCCGGTTTGAATGTTCTTCACCTTGGAAAGAATAAAGGTACTCAGAATTGTGAAAGTGAAAGAACGGCAACGGTTGATGGAATCAGTCTGCCGGATCTAACTCAAGAAGAAATGATCAACACATTTTTCGATACATAGTGATCGTCCTACCACAGTAGTTTCAACAAATGTCCACCAAGAATTATCAAACTATATTTTGAAAAAACAACTATTATTTTCAAGAATAACAAATTTTACTGACAATCCCACTCAATACCAGGCATGGAAGGTAAGTTTAAAACAAGTTACCACCGCCTATTCAAGAACGTTGGACAACAAGAGCGAGTCGATTCAAAGCCTTAAATGAAACATATTTCCCACCTTTCGCTGAATTCGCGACGTTTATACACAAGCAGGCAAAATTGCGCAATGACCCCAGCTAACATGTAGGTTTACTACAAAACCACAAACTTCAAAACCAAGGTCAATCACCTAGAAAACCACCATTTGTGAACGCCAAGAAAACTGATATTTCTTCTGTAGCAAAATCAAGTGGACGATTCTGTGCACTTCATAATTCATCCTATAGTCTGAATAAATGCAGAGCCTTCAGGATGAAAAGTCTTAGTGATAGAAAGCAGTTTTTAAGAGAAAAAGCTATTTGTTTTAGTTGTTGTGAATTCGATAATCACAAAGCTAGTGAGTGTATAGTATCTATAAACTGTTGTGTTTGTGGAAATCCGAACCAAACATGAGCTCTTCATGTCGAACCAGCTCATTCCGGCGTGCCAGCAACACAAGGCGGGGAGAGAGAGCAGGCTGCTTACAGAGACAGACAACCAAACCAGCGTGCTGATGTGTCAATCAAATAAACTCAAATTTGTCGTTCAAATGAGTCAAACTGAAAGTCATGTTCTAAACTTGTTTTAGTTAATGTTGTTCATTCTAATTATCCTGATAGAATTGTACAATGTTATGCCATGTTAGGCTGATCAAAGTAATAGGTCATTAGCTAGACCTAAACTGTTTGATTTGTTAAAAATTGATAGCAAAGATATTGAATACACTATAAATTCATGTATCGGCACCTATGTTACACATGGGCGCCAGGCTTGTGATTTCTCAGTGTCGTCCGTGGATTGGAGCGTGACTTATTCTCTGCCCACGCTCTTAGAATGTTCCAACATTCCCAACAACCGTTACGAGATTTGTGTCCCTTATGAAGTAAGTTGCCATCCCCACCTTGCTCATATAGCTAGCCTTATCCCTGAACTCAATGAGCAGGCTGAGATTTTGCTGCTTATTGGTAGAGACCTTGTTGATGCTCATCGTATTGAAGATCAAGTTTTGGGACCCCCCGTAGCACCATTTGTCAAGAAGGTAGGTCTTGGTAGGGTCGTCATTGGTGAGATGTGCCTTGGTCAAGCACATGCCCCAGATGTAGTCAATGTTAACAAGATTAATGTCTTGAGCGAAGGTCGTCCCTCCTTTTGTGGACCTTGCACTAGTCAGTTTTATGTTTAGGACAGGTCTGATGGTTTGTATGACCTTGTATTTGTTAAGCATATTGATGATGACAAACCAGCTTTGTCTGTTGAGGATCGGGAGTTTCTAGAGGTCATGGATCATGGTTTCAGAAAAACCTCAGTAGGTTGTTGTACAGCTCCACTCCCTTTTAAGTCTCCTCGACAGCGCATGTCCAACAACAGGTCAGAAGCAATGAGACGTGCTAGGTCACTTCATACCAGCCTGCAGAAAAAACCCAGAAAAGAAAGGTCACATGGTAGAATTCATGGGTTAGATTGTCATAAATGGTCATGCTGAGGTTGCACCAGGACTTTCTGAACATGATGAACGTTGGTTCTTACCAATATTTGGTGTATACAATCCCAAAAAACCTGGTCAAATACGAGCCGTCTTTGATTTATCAGCCACAATCCAATGGGTTTCTTTAAATTCTGTACTATTAAGTGGTCCAGATCTTACCAATAGTCTCCATGGTGTACTTTTGAGGTTCAGAAAAGAAATGGTCGCCATTTCTGCTGACATAGAACAGATGTTCTATTGTTTTGAGTTGGATGAGGTCCATAGCAACTTCTTGAGGTTCTTCTGGTATCAGGACATTGATACAAAAAAGCCGTTGATCGAGCATCTGACGTCAATGCATGTATTTGGTAAAAGCCCATCTCCGGCAATTGCAACGTATGGGCTTCGTAAGTCAGTTGAGGAATCCGAGGAAGATGTTAAGGCCTTTGTAAATCAGGACTTTTACGTAGATGATGGGTTAACGTCTTTCCCTTCAGTAAAACAGGCAGTAGATTTACTTACCCGTACCCAGGTTGCCCTTAGTCATAGTTCATTGAGACTCCACAAAATAGTGTATAATGATGTGGAGCTTATTAGCAACCCCAGCATATTTTTTTAATGTAAAAAAGTGCTTAAAAATATGTTATTTGTATAGAGGAAGAATAAACTAACTCAGTACTTTTTGTTTTTTTCAAATATCTTAAAAAATAAAAAAGTTATGACCATTTTACTTCTGAAAAATTGTACGTTTTCTTGGAAAATTTACTGTACATAAGTGATGAAAGATAATCGCGAAATTGCGTAAATAGAACTTCTTCAACAAATATTTCAATAACTTTTTTTATTTGTCATGGTAATTTCATAACATTTGGTACCCTTATGTAGTTTGGTATGAGGAATCTGCTCATGTATTCAAATCTAATGATATGATGATACTTGAGTCAGTTATTACAAAACAAATAATTAAAAATCATACTTTTTTATTTTATCAATAATTCATTAATAACAATACATTTCAGAAAAAAATCATGCAAACAAAGTGAAATATATATTCTGCAAATTACTGTTCATTTTAACATCATGCACATAATTATCTTTTACTCAGAAACAGAATTTGAGCTTGAACTTGAAGCCTTCAAGGCAAGTTCCAAAGTATCATGTCAACAAAAAAAGATGGCATGAAAGTTATCATACACTAAATCAATTTGTTCATGTTCTTTTATGAACCACTGACGGCCAGAACATACACAGTCTTGTACACAGTTCCTGTAGATTACAAACTGTTTGTGCACTTTGTGTCTGTCATCTCTGGATGGCCATTGCAAAAACCCTGGTTTTCTACAAGGTAAAAGAAATTTCACAGTCACCGTGTCCGAACTTTCTGAAAATGTATCGACACAACCAGGGTACCAGCCATCTTGATATGCCACATACTCATTGATATTTTGAATGTGCACAGGTTCAAATGTTCTCAGCCTTTGCTTTTTATTTTGCTCCACTGGCACTGGATCACTTTTTTTTCGTTTTTTATTCTTTTGTTCTTCCTCCATCAACATATTTTCGTGGATGTCTTGAAGAACCTTTTTTCTATTTCCATATGCTGTTCCCTTAAGGTCTTGCAACCCTTACGAGCTGCCTTAAGCAAATCAGACCTTTCAGTTGGTTCCTTATTTTCAAGCCAGGTCATCATTTCCCGTCGGTTCCGCTTGATCATCTGGATTGACGAATGGTGGTGTTAGGAGGCATTGGGTCGTCTTTTCTGGCTGGAATCCAAATCACCGAAATGATGCTCACAGGAAAGATTTGTAACTGGGGCAAAGTCGCTACTAGCAAAATCTTCGTCACTGGCAGGATTCCCAAACTTGCCATCGTTCAAGAAGTCAACCAGTTGCTTCCTCACACATTTTAACATTACAGTTGCAATAACTGGTATTACGTTCATCGAAATGGCATACATTTCTTCTTTTATGGTGAATAGTTCACTTGCCAGGCGGTTGTAGTTGTTCACAATTTTTGCAATGTCCAATGGGTCTTCAGAAGCCCAGTGTCCGGTTTTGTTGAGCAGCCGTTCAGGACATTTTACACAGTCTTCTTAGAACTTTTCAATGTCCTGGATGTGTGTACACAGTCTGTGGTAGCTTACTTTTCCACATGTTATTAAATGCCAGTATGGTCCCGTGAGCTTCAAGTAGAAGAGTCCTAAACACTGAATTAGTTAACATATTTCATCAGATTCCAGGTCTGACTTGACTGCCTTTTCATGTTTGGCTTTGACACACTATCCAGGACACGAAGGAAATCTTTCCTGTGCACGATCGCCTCTGCTGAGGTTTGAAACAAACAATTGAACCTGTTGTCTCTGTAATTACCAATTAGAGATTTCAGTCCTTTGTCACAACAATATGCTCCCATCGATCTCTTACCCCCATGTGGTCACCAGCAGGTCCAAATGTTTCAGAGGCAGTTCGGACAGAATGACTGACAGCAGACTCTTTTTTCCAGTTGGCAAAATATGGTATAGCACCACGTCCAAGAGGACCATGATCGCTGCTAAATGACAGTTCGAACTCTTAGATCCGGTATTGTGTAATTGTGAAGCCCAAGAAGCACATGATCCATGCAATGGAAGTGTTCAACGGCCCTTTGTTCACCATTGTAGGTACTTAACATCTGAGATCTCCATTCATCTAACAGTTCATCTGCCTTCTTTTCATTTGCAGCTCTATCAGACATTGTGAAAGCCAACTTAGATAATGTCTCAATTAGATAGTTTTCATTGTCATTAACTGCAGCAAGTTCTTAAAGATGTGACTCTGTTACATGCTGAATAGTCTCTGGTGTCTCTCTGGCTATCCGGGTGAATCCTAGGCTTATGTTGTCGCCTGTGTGTAGAGTGACAGCAGTGTCAACAACTTTTTGTTTTCTTCTTGTTGTCCAATCACGACCCAGTCCCCATTTTTTTAAGTTTTCAAGTTTATCAGCAATACAGACTTTTGCAATATAATGTCCTTCATCAATTATTGTTCGTGAAGTTGTTGCATTTGGTGAGTCATGCTTTGGCACTTGAATCTTTGTAAGGTGTTTCAGCACAGTTTGTATAACAGGTGAAACCTTTTCTGCTGCCACTTCTTGACCGACCAGTTCAATAGCACATAGACGAATATCATCCGAATATATGTTGTCTTTCTTTGTTTCAAGATTACAGTTACTATTTGTATTATAACTGTCCGCCAATTCACAGATTTTCAAGTCTTTTTATTCTAGCAACAAATTTAGTCCTTTACTAGTTTCTTTGCACGTTTCTAGTCGAAACAGTGATTCACATTGCCTGTCTGTGGTTTTCTCCAGTAGATCGCTAATAATTATCTTGAGGTAGCTGTTTGATTTTTAAGCCAAAGCTTTTTGTCTTTTTCACTGTTGAAACGACCAAGTAGATCAGCATATTTGGTCTCCATGGTTTCATTTTGTTTTTTTACATCGGTCAAAGAAACCTTCAATATAAAGAAGTGAAACTCCAGCTGCTGGAGCAGTATTGAATTTTCATTAAAAACAATTAGTTGGTCCTTTATCATTTAATTCATTTCTTAATCGAGTGTTCTTTGCAGTAAGTCTTGGCACCTTTCTTGTCAGTAATGTTTTTGTACACTCAGACTTTCTCAAAAGCATCAAACTCTTCAATGCCCTTTTATCGCGTTTATTAACATTTCGAACAGAGTAATGTCCAATTTTCTTTTCCATGGCATTTAACTGTTCATGTTTTCCCCTGATTTTTTTCTTCAACCTTCCAAGAAAATTCATCCATCTTGTATTTTCATACTCCAGAAAATTAGTGCATTTTCTTAGAGATTCAAAATCATAATTTTCAAAGTTTGTCTGCACTGATACATGTTGTTTTACTTCTGTTGACAAATTTTGAAGAAATGAGCATGTTGAACTTGAAGACTCTACTTTTTCACTGCACTCCGAATTATCATTCACATTGGTGATCAATGTAGGCGCGTTCTTCACACAAGCAAAATGTTATTGTAATAATGTGTCAACATTTTTTACCCCTGGGACTTTCTTTTTGTGTTTCAATTTGTTCTTTGTTTCAATAAGTCTCTGAATCTTGATGATTATTGAGAGTTGTTTTTTTTTACAAATTTTGTATCAAAGTCAGACAAAATTTGCACAAGTTGCGAGTTGTTGATATTATTGACTTTGCAATATTCGTACAAATTTTGAACGGCTCCGTTGGTAAGCGTTGCTTCAAACTTGTCTGTGCTCCCATTCAGCATATCAGTGGTTATGCCTATGGCTTCGCAGAATAGGCCTGGATATGCCATGGCATCAGCTATTTTAGATTACCATCTGAAATACTAAACAACAAATAATTACTATACTGAGAAGAGTGATTCTTGTATGTGTTTTTTGGTTATTTGTATATGTACATGTGATGTTTGTAAATTTAAAATTGATTAAAAACACACATGATATTTCAGATTAAATTCAGCTGTACGAAGACATTTTTTATTATTTAAAATAACAATCTACGTTGTTGTTTCTTTTAAATATAAGATACAAGAGTACAAGAAATAAATTAATAAAACGTTCGAGTCAAAAAATCAAACTATACGCAAAATAAATAATAATAAACACAATGGTACGAAACCTTCTGAGTCCGATATAAACAAGGTATAATTAAGTATTTGACACGCATTCATCACTAATATTGGTCATTAATCGTAAGAAATATATTCAGAAACACATAAAAATACTTCGGTTGTGTTAATTTGCATTTAGTTTCACGTATTTTGCAACGTAAATGCAATAAATAGAGGCACTTTGACAGCCGACTGTTCAAACTCGGTACGAATTTTCACACGACCAATTTCAATCAACTTTAATCGTTTGTTTTGTAATCAATAAAGGGAAATAAACATTTAAAAGAAACATAATTACAATCAAAAGTATCTTACCAGTTGATTGCTATCGTTGTGCTTTGATTATATGCCGTAAATGTTAAAGAAACAACGTTTATCGATACAGTTATACGCTAGCTCGCAATTTCCAATATGGCGCCTCGATTCGACCTCTGGCATCGTTGGAAATTCACCGAAGCGTGATTTTTGATTTAAAATGCGACGTAGTAAATATCATTTCCGATTTATAATTGGCTACCAAAAGAAAGATCAGAGCTTATATTTTGTGATTTACGATGTGAAATTAAAGAAATAACATGCATTTTCGAAGAAACTTGCATAGACTTTCGGACTACTTCTCTTCATGTAGAATAAAAATAGCGCTATTTCAAAAATATCACCTGAAACGTTTTTCATTGGTCAACATAAATATATCAACATCATTAATATTCAAATAACATTGGTTGGTCGCAAATGTGTTATAAACAATCGGGGATCAGCGCAGGTACTCGAAAAAGCAGTACACAAAGGAAATGTGACACAGGATGGTTCACTTGAATACTATATCGATTGTTAAGCAGCTTATATAAAATAAAGATTATTAAAATTTATATCATAAAAAAAGAAAATGTATTTTTCTTTAAATCTGCATTTTTATTAATTTGATTTTTAAAAAGATATTTGAGAAAATGACTTATTATGGGACCACTATGCAGATTAGCTGATTTTCTCAGATCATCCACTGATACGATAAGATCTGCTGGGGTTGCTAAGCTTATGAGGTCTTTCCCTGTAGATGATCTTTGCAAAGATTTGAAAAGCGTAGAATTAGGTAAAGGCTACCTTTGCAGCGTAGTCTTGTTCCAGGATAGGATTTAAACTCGGATAGTTTCGTGTTTAAAGTCGATGTATCTTGCAAACTCCCTTCATGGAGAGGTATTCTCTCAACAGTCTGTGTTCGACCCCTTAGGCTTCCTTGCACCCTTTACCCTAATAGGCAAATTGCTTCTCAGAGACATAGTCTTAGAACAGTGTGATTCGGACGACCCTGTTTCCCCCCAAATTGAGGTGAAGTGGCAGACATGGGAGAATTCGCTTGGGGATTTAAGTTATTTTAAAGTGCCTAGGAGTTTCTTTAAGGTACCTCTTGGAGAAGTTACTCATTTAACCATTCATGTCTTTTGAGACGCTTCTGAAGCAGCAATCTCAGCTGTTGCATATTTGGCAGGTATAACTAGTAGTGGTGATATTCACACAGGGTTTGTGATAGGAAAGTCCAAGGTAGCCCCTAAAAAAGGTCACACCATCCCTAGGCTTGAGCTCTGTGGAGCGTTACTTGGTGTTGAAATTGCTCAAACTGCTGTAGAGCAGTTTAGGGTGAACCTTCATGAGATTAAGTTTTATACTGATAGTTATGTTGTGTGAGGTTACATCCATAATCAATCGATTCGTTTTTACACCTATGTAGCAAATCGTGTCCAAAAGATAAGAAGTTTCAGTCAAACCAATGTAATTATGTACCCTCTGGTCTGAACCCTGCAGATGTAGGTAGTAGAGCTGTTAACCCTAAGCAGTTACAAAATAGTACCTGGCTCACTGGACCAGACCTTTTGAGCAATCCTTTAGTGCCCATCCCAGAATTCTTTCCTGTGGTTAGTCCCGATCAGGACAATGAGATACGGCCTGTTGTGACTGTTGTTGCCTCCAGTGTTCAAACTGAGAAAACCCTTGGTAGCCAAAGTGTCAGCCATCTCACTCCTTAGTTACAGGATTATCTTGTATACTGACAACCAGTAGTCTGATTGTCAAGGTAACAATAGTTGCTACCTTACCCAAAACCCTGATATTCAGTTGCAATCAAAAATTTTGGTCTTTAAGATTGTTCAAGGTGAATTTTACAAGAAAGAGGTCAGTTGCTTAAAAGGTCAACGTGAGGTTTCAAGAGATTCGTCCATTTTACCCCTTGATCCCTTTCTAGATGAAAGTGGTCTTTTGCGTGTAGTTGGTCGTTTGAGTAGGAGTGATCTTAATCATAATCAGAAACACCCAATTATTGTCCCGCGTAAACATCATGTAGCCACACTCCTTGTTAGACACTTCCATGGTCTTGTCCAACATCAAGGCCGCCAGTTTACTGAGGGCGCCATCCGTGATTCAGGTTATTGGATAACGGGTGGCAAGCAGTTAATCACATCCATTATATTCAATGTTGTTACATGTAAGAGGTTGCGTGGGAGATTTCAGGAGCAGAAAATGCCTGATAGAGTTACTTGATAGAGTTACTCAAGTCGCTCCATTTACCTATGTAGGAGTGGATGTGTTCGGGCCATGGTCTGTTGTTTCAAGACGTCAAGCTTCGTCAAAACGTTGGGCAGTCTTATTTACATATTTGACTGTAAGGGCCATTCATATTGAAGTAATTGATGAGATGTTATCTTCTGCATTTGTTAATGCAGTGAGACGGTTTATTTCCATTCGGGGTTTATTTAAGCAGTTTCGTTCAGATCGTGGCACCAATTTTGTTGATCATCTCAATGTTCAGGCGATAAATGTTGAGGTTGACAAGTCTCGGTCTTTTTTCAATCTCATAAATGTCAATGGGTTTTCAATGTTCCACACAGCTCCCATATGGGAGGTTCTTGGGAGAGACTGATTGGAGTTGCTCGCAGGATACTAGAGTCCATGTTACGGTCGGTCTCGAATCTAACTCACGATGTTTTGGTTACCCTAATGGCCGAAGTTACAGCCATTGTCAATTCAAGACCCATTGTTTCTGTATCAAGTGACCCTGATAACCCTGAAATACTAAGCCCTTCCCTATTACTTACCTCTAAAACCCCATGTGAAATTGGTTACCATGGCAACCGAGATTTTAAAGACCTATATAAAGCTCAGTGGCGTCGTATTCAGTACTTGGCTGAACAATTTTGGTCTAAATGGCAGAGTGAATACTTGAATACATTGCAAAAACGTAAAAAAATGGAATTATGAGCAAGTTCCTCTAGAGGTTGATGATGTTGGGTTGTTAAAAGACAGAGAAGTTCATAGAAACTGTTGGCCACTTGGTATTGTGTCTAGAACATTTCCTAGTGAGGATAATAAAATACGCAAAGTGGAAGTGAAAATTGTGAAGGACGATAAAATTACTTATTACACAAGACGATAAAATTACTTATTTGACAAGACCTGTGGTAGAACTTGTGCTCCTTGTGAAAAAGTAAGAATTACTATGGAATGTGTTATAAACACTTGAACTTTATTGACTGTCATTGTAGAACTTTATTGAGTTTAATTGTGCATTTTTATGTGTTTTTGTTATAGGTAAAACACAATGTTTATGTAATAAGGTTTAACACTAAGAGAGTTTTTAACAAATAATTTAGTGTCTAAAGGTAGTTAAACTCTATCTTTTGATCTGCATTAGGATTTTGTTTGAAGGGCCCCAGATAATTTTGTGATGCAGAACTCTAAATACTCTGAGGTTTTGTTTTTTATATATGATTAATTTTTGCAAGATTTTTTATTGAAATAGTTTTCAAATCCTGTAAACACTTAAATTACTTATAAATAAGTTTGCATTGAAGTTGTTGCCCTTTAATATGTTGTGTATATAAGTTGATAGAGTGATATCTTGTATAAGTTGATAGAGTGATATCTTGCATAGATATCAGATCAGGGAGTATGCTGTTTCACCAAGGGGCTTTATCTTCATTGTGGTTTTTAGGTGTTTTTTTTGTTGCTTTGGTGTCGTTGGTGTAGTAAGACGAATTTTACCTCGCGCGATGGGCGCCATGTTAATTTTCATCGATATTTTCAATCTTTTCAACCCTTTATCCCCCACATATTGTAAGTTACAGATTTTGTATTTCATGTATTTTATATAAGCCATGCAACTATTGCTGTACAACATTTATTGCTAGTCGTTTTGCATCTGTAATTACTCTCGAACCTTTTCGCCCCCATCAATGTATTCATACCCAATATTTTCGTCCTAAACGATTGTTATAGATTAAAGGTAAATTGAACTTGTTTTTATGCCTAGATGTATGTATGTTAAACTATTCCATCAGTAGATAAAACGATATTAATATATATTTTCAGGCTTTTACCGCATTGCCATTGGAATATCAACATTACTAAAGAAATGGCTAATGGTTATACTAGCTGTTGTCATTTTTACCCTAAACAGCATAGTCAGACCAGGTAATTGATTTTGAAATCTAGGACGTGCATGGTCAGATAATGTTATTAAAGAAAATACATTTTTCAAACACATACAAATGTTAACATGTATCTGTATCGAATGTAGATGTAAAAGGCATTTGACATTTTTCTGCTGGTGCGTTGGTACACCAGGAGGCTCGGTTGCAATGGTTTGATGGACTGCTTGGATGTGTAGTTACATAATATACAGTATATCAAACTCTATTATTTCAAATATGTTTGCCATCTAGTATACTTATATTTATTATATTTACAAAATTAATGTATATGAATGATAATCTTGAATGAAATCATTTAAATAAAACGCCAATCATAACAGTAATTTATACTGATAATTATTTAATATATGTTGCTTGATACAATCATGTACGTCTATATCAAATGAGATCATACTGCATACCGAAAGGTCCTGCTGTGTACCTATCCAGATCCAGATCCAGATCCAAAATTATTATACATAATTATGTATCATGTTGTTTAGAGGGGATGATTATCCCTTTGTTATATCAATGTATTTGTTTACTTCTTTAATCAGTGTGTTTAAAGATATAAAAACATAGCTCAAGGGTCAGAGCTTCGGGCAATGAATATTTCACACCCTGAATTTTATTCTACTGAATATTTTAGCTTGTTCCTACATTCAGAACAGTCAAATATATGCTAAGTAGTATTTGTACACATTGGTAGATTAAATTTGTAAAATAAATGTTTATTTTTAATGTGTACATTAAATGTTATAAGTGTTCAAAAGATATAGTACAAATGTTCATGCTAGATGAATAAAGAGCCTTAGTCAATTATTTTATTTATTTAAACTTGTTAAATGGTAACATTTTCTGAAATGTAAAACTAACATATATCATGTGTTTCAAATTGTTTTTTTTAAGTATTCATAAAAAAATTATAAAGCAAAAATATCAGTACATCTCTAATACTTCAGTCACAAATAGACACCGATCACCGCCCGATCAGCGGCCGACGTATTTTTCCGCTCAACGGGCTTGCGACCGGCCGATGATCGCACGGGAACCGGGCCAATTTCATCGGGCGGCGTCCGGATTAATTTTAAGTCTCACTTAAACTTTACCCGACGTCGGGCCCGGGAAGGAATCGAGTTGAGATCGAAACAAGATCGGACGGGTATCGCCCGGTGATCGCCCGACATCAGATTCATTCAACGTGTATCGGCAAAAGTAAAGGTATTTCCAAGAGGCATAAACTTTGGGTGGCGACCGTCTGATTGCCGGAGGGCCTCCGCATGATGCCCAACGATGCTCGTTATGAAACACGTACAATTTATCCGACGTCGGGTGCATGCCGGGCGATAACAGTTCGTTGATCGTCCGATCTTTTTTTGATCACAACTCGATTCTTTCCCGGGCCCGATGTCGCGTAAAACAAACTGTGAAACTAAAAAAAAATCCGGACGCCACCCGATGCTACAAAATTACCCGATGTGCGTGCTATCATCGGCTGGCGCCAGCCCGATGAGCGGAAAACAAACGTCGGCCGCTCATTGGACGGTGATCGGTTTCTATTTGTGACTGAGGTTTTAAACTTTGTCACTCATCGGACGGCGGACGGCTCCGACGTGTCCAGTCTTCCCGATGTCTGGAGATCGGGCACATCGGCCGGCGACCGGATTATTTGTGACTGAGGCATTAGTCTTATTATTAGTAGTATTAATGAAAAAAAGCAAAGAATTTAGGATATTTGTACAAGACTTATTCTTTGGAACCAATTATTGCCCATTGCAAATCAGCTTACTCACTATTTAATTGTGAGTAAATCACTTATTCCCTTATCTACCGGGTAAATTGCTTCAAAAAACAAAAACGAACAACAACACAGCATATAGGTATAAGGCATGTTATTGGCAGCAAAACACAACTTCAGAAGAATCTTGATTAAGCGGACTTCATTCAACTGTAATGGCCCAGGGCGTGTTTGCTCATGGAACGAAATACTGATGATTACCTCTTTAAAGTAAGCGGAAACCCAAAATGTAAAGGCCATCTTTGTAACTGAAAATATACTAAAAAATGTTATAGCAAAGGAGTCAACAAGTTAGTAATACTGAAATATCAATAAAAATAATACCGTTGGGTGCATCTAATTATAAAATCTGAAACAAACTCCATTTGCTATATTAATAACAATAGTACATGTATATACAAACTTCTCTTAAAACCGTCATAGACGTAAATTCTGAAAATAAAAATTAATAAAACCAAAGCAAAATATGCACATATATCATACATATGATATAGCAAATTTAGCCAAGTAAGGGGCGGGGGGCATGAAAAACGACCTTTCTTTGCTGCCAATAAAACCTCGAGTGACATTAAATGCCTCTATACACCTTTATAACGCCACTAAACCTTGCAATGCACGAGCTAATTTCCTGCTAAATCAAGTCAAACGAACACGTACGATCACTACCTAAAAGTATAAATAGAACCAATTAAGAAACGTGAATAATTTCATTCAATATAGGTGGAGTGTTAACAAATTGGTTTATCTAGTAATACAACCCCAACTAAGATATTGTTTAATCAAACTTAATATAAACATAGCATACATGTACAGTTAGCTACAATGACAAACCATTTTCATATTACTCCTCATAGCAAAATTTGTCAAAGAATGTAACAGCACAAAGGAAAATAAAAAAAAACACTTGGTTACATTTACTTTCTTTTAATAGAGAGTCACTTACTAGTAAGTTTAACTAACATGTGATATTTGCACTGCTCCGAGAATTCAAATGTGAAAACCAGCAAAATAATATGAGTAAAAAGCAGTCGCTATTTTAATTTTATTTTTTCCTTTAAAACTTTGAGTTAATAAATGTTGCACTGAGTTACTAAATTAGTCTTAAAGGTATTTGATATTATCGCAGTGAAATTATTAATGCAATATTTTGTGAAGTATGTTTAAAACTTTAAGGAAAGCCGCTTATGAGATGTAAAAGCAATACTATGGAGGTAAACAGCTTTTTTAGTATAAATATGTAATACATTCTCTAAAATCTAAGAATTAATTTACAAAGGATATTTAATTTACTATTAATTTTGTAATGACGTTTGGACTTCAAATAACAAATTTATCAGCCTCTGTTCACTATTGAAAAATCCAGACAGAATTAAATATATAATTATATTATATATTATAATTATTTTGTCCACACTTTACGCACATACATTATGCCCAGTTTTCCCATACGCGACACAATTGTTGTCCGCATCTTAAGTTCTGGCGCGTCTAACATGTGTACAAACTTTTAAAAATTAGTAACAGATATTTTCATTCTTTAAGTACGAATTGAATGCATGAGCGAGTGATATTTATTACTGTTGTTTAGTGCTTACTTTTATTAAAACTGAAATTAATTACTAATTACTTAACGAATAGTATTATTGTAGTAAGTGTGCCGCCTCAAACGTAATTGGTAAATTAAATATAATACAAAAACAAAATACTACTGAAGACACACGTAGTCGTCCGATCAATTTATTTAAAGATTTGAATATAAGATTTACCTCAAACATGACAATTTATTATAACTCATAACAAAATACAAAAAAACCGATCACATGTATCATGCAGCTGAAAAAACAAACTTATTGAACTTGGTGGCTTTCGGTCAAGGAATTTAAAAAATATTTTAGTCACTTTCAATATCTCCACAATATCTGTTACTGTTAACGTGGTAGATATTAAATAGACCCAAGGCAATACCAGTAATGATGCGAACGGTTGTCAATCGGTCATGCGTGAATAACTCCATGACACTATAAAACGACAATATCAGTGGTTTATATAGATGATACCGATAGAAATTGTCAAAACCTAAGGCGAATTTCTGAATGGTGTAATGCATTTATCATGGGAAAAGTTAAGAATTTACGAAAATAGAACGAAGCTCGTCCCATTAAAGCAGTCTCATGTTCATGACCAACAAAACACATAAATACTTTTCTTTTTCGTGCAATGTTCATGATGTAGAGATGCATTAATGATATAAAATTAAATGAACAAATATAGCCATAATTACCGAATTTCTACTCGAAATTCACTTTCCACTGCATCACAATTTACGCATCATACTATTCTATATGAAATATCGCAGTATAATTATTGATATGAGATATTTTCCTTATGAATGATGTTAGAAAGCTTTCATGTATCATACAAACAGAAAAGTCACTATTGCTTTTGAAAATACCATCATTTACTTGTATGTTATGTCTTTCATAGCATACATGTAAATGATGGTATTTTCAAAAGCATTTTTGACTCTTCTGTTTGTATGATACATGAAAGCTTTCTAACATCATTAATAAGGAAAATATTTCATATCCATAATTATACTGCGAATTTACATATAGAATACTATGATGCCTAAATAGTGAAACATATGCACGTTCATAGTTCAACCTATACTTTATTATAATCTATTAACGTCCATGATATTTCGATTTGAATGTTATGGAACGTTGTGATAGTAAACTATATGCAGTTTTTAAAGCTCATAATGATAGTACATATGATGTAAGTTCATAGTGAATGTTGTGCTACTTTATTTTGTAAATAAACTACCTATACACAGTCTTTAGTATGGATATGATGCGCAATTTAGAACTTATTTCGAGACGTGAATTCAGTATTTACAGGCGTTTTTTCCGAAAATCCAAATTGATTACAAAGTGCGGATACATAACATATGTACACTTCATAGTGTTTAACATTAGTTCATTGAGCACATTGTTTTTTATTATAATTCTTGTTCTGCTAAGTATTGCACAGTGGTTAGTTTGTATTACATAAAGTACATACAATATTGGTTCATACTGTTCACAGGGCGTACTGTGTTTGCTGAATCCACAATAATTAAGTAATGTCATGCCATGCAGTGTACATATTTGAAGCTTTTAAGAGGATGTGTTTAATCAATATTAGGTTAATATATGTAAGAATGTAAATGACAATTTCCTTTACTGTATAAGAGATTAGTTATGTTTCGCCAATATCCGTATATTTCTGTTTTTTACAGACATTTTCGCGCCATTCAAGGTTAAATTGGTTAAACAGTGTTCAAAACTATGCCTGACACTGTCCTAGTTGATCAGGAATAGAAAAAGAATGGCCGTGAATTACAGTACATGTGTTATATTTCATGTCTGTTAATCAAACCCGAAATCCTGATCTGTAGTATCGCGCTATAGCAGGCATGTACGCTTATTTGTTGCACGTGCATATGACGAGATAAGGGAAAATGTGCCGTATCCTTTAAGCACATAACATAAAACTCTAAGAGCACATAACGTGAGACGCCTGAAGTTCTTGATTCGGTCATGTTTTGCAATACTTTTAGTATAAAAAAAATATGTGAATTGTGTAACGATCTCCACTTTTAAAAACCTTTGCATACGTCATACTTGAACAAATTGTGTAACCTAAATCTTAAACACATGACGGGCCTCTATCATGTGCTACTTTTTGAATGTCCGATAATTTTTATGGTTGAAAGGAAACGATAAAATACGGCAAAATGACCACCTCCATTACTTCTGATAATATAATGAGTACCCCCGAGCTAAGGTCGGGGTAGCTATATCTTGGGAACATTTTACCCGTTTTTATCACTCTTGGCCGAGACTTGACACCACAACCATGAAGGCTACTTTGGCAATTTTGGGACTCGCACTGTTCGGACTTTCGGAAAATCTTCCTGCACGAGGTAAGGCGCCGTTTCTTGTTCATTTATATAAAGCGATATGCTGATGTTTAATCGTAATCGAGTTTATGAGTTTATTTTAACAAAACAAACATATGAAAAATTGAATTAAAATAAATATATTTTAAATTTAATTTTCTACACTTGATTGGCATATTCAAAATTTAACATAATCGGTAGTTTTAATTGCGCGTTTTAAATAGTTTAATTTAATTTTTATATGCGGTTACATTTACTTGGGATAAAACAAGGAAGAATTGGGAAAATAAACCGTATGAAACACAATAAACATAATAAGACATTTGATACCAACATAGGTATGTGTAAATATACGCAATTTAATCGATTTCTCGTTTTATCAATGACAGACCATGAAAAAAGGAAACCGTACATATTCTGGTGCCGAAAAAAAAGACAAACAAATCTTTTACAAGTTTATTTATGTTGTATTGACAGGTTAGTTTTGGAAGGTGACTATAATTCCATTGAAACGAAATTCAGGTCAACTTCGATTGTGTTTTACACCATTTAACAGAAGTATACAATTTTTTTACTTTTTTATAAAAATTTCATATCCAAAGCATGGTCTTGAAACTTCAGATTCTGTCTTGTGTTGTGTATTTATAAGGAGCATCGTTCATAGTTTATATAAAGAGCATCAATAAATTTGTTTTAATTTGTTACACTTAATGTATAGGGTAAAATCAATACTAGTTGATTATCTGTAATATTCTCGCTGTAATTTTAGCAAGGTGTCTCTGCATCGGATTTTGTTACTTGATTAACGCTAAAAGTGATGCAAAACATAAAAGTTTAAACAACACTTAATCTGTCTGGATCATATGTTTAATGTACTAGAGTTGCGACATCTTAAGTGTTTCGCGTGATGGAATGAGTTGGGACTAAAAAATGTGAAAACGAAAATTTTGGGTAAGAAAAATGGGTATGAAAATAGTTGGTAGGAAAAAAAATGTTGGTACGAAAAGTTTGGTTACGAACAAATTGTGGGTACGAAAATTTTGGGTACGAAAAAATTAAGCCAAAAATTGGGGTACGAAACAAATTTGGATATTAAAAAAAATTGGTAAGACAAATTTGGGTACGAAAACAATGTGGGTACGAAAAGTTTTGGTATGAACAATGAAAAAAATGTGTACGAAAAATAATTTGAGTATGACCATTATTGGTAATAAAAAAAGTGGCTACGAACAAAAATTGGGTACGAACATTTTGGTAACAATAAAAAATTAAGTAAAGACATGCCGGACGTGTTTTTATGCCCCCGGCATAGAATAATCTGGGGCATATTGATTTTGGCGTGTCTGTCAGTGTATGTGTGAGTCTGTCATTGTATTTGTGTGCCCCAAAACTTTAACCTTGGTCATAACTTTTGCAATATTGAAGATAGCAAATTAATATTTGGCATTCATGTGCATCACATTGAGCTTCACATTTTGAGAGGTGAAAGTCAAGGTCATCCTATAAGGTCAAATGTAAAAAAAACAGGCTTCAAAGCGGCGCAGTAGGGGGCATGTGTTTCACAAGCACAGCTCTTGATTTTAACAGTAATACTTTGTTTAGAGCATCGAACGAATGCAAAACATATTCCCAATTGTGTGTTAATCATGCATAAATGTAAACTTTGAAAAGAAATCAATAAAATACTGATGTTTAAAATACGTTTCAATAAAGTTAAGACATAATAGAAAATGGAAGGGCATATCGTCTCAATTTAAGTAGTATAAGCAATGGATAAAAGTTGTGATTGAGGTAAGCGTTTCGTTACTACTGAATTTAATTTTTATACCTCTTATTAAAGCTGAAATAATGTCATCAACTTATTTTTCAAAACGGTTTCAGTTGCAATCGATATTTTAATTTACCCTAGTGTGTGCTTCGTTCAATTATAATTATTATCGATTATATTGTTGATTTGTTACTCACTTTTATGATGCCTATGATAAGTTGCTCACGGCAAGACTTGCCGTGTAAACCTTTATTTAACTTGTCGGACGAATTTAAGTACGCGATTGCATCTTCGTGATATTATTTCATGTATATGTGAACAACCATACACTGCAAAACAGGGACATATTTGTATCGATTATATTGATTTGCATAGTGAATCAATAACGCGTAACTGGGCTTCTTTGTTGCGCAATAAGATGGCGGCTAGCTAGCGCGGTTTTTGACGTGACGTCACAATGTTTTTGTTCGCGCGTGAAGGTTCGCAGAAAACTTATTTAAACACACTAAAGTGTTTAAACAGACTTAACACGACAGAAATAAATATCCTTAACTAACATCTACCAGACATAGGCAAAGAACGCCATCGTATGTGTTTTTCTTTAGAATTTGTATATTTTTCATTATTGCTTTGCTGCATTATTTTATGTAGCAGTTTTACTTTTATTACAGTGGTTGAGCAGTGGGTCAATGATGTGATTGGGTATTCTTCGGCGTATGGACGGAAGTTCCAAAGGTATCGGCAGTTTTAATATTCATAAACTCGAGCAAGTGTGTGCAAGCCGTAGAAGTTATTTGTATGGTTTTTATGGCGACAGGGCATTTAAATAAAACTATCAGTGGAACCAATTGTGCTCTACATGTGAACATATTGTAAACACATACAATAAGGATTTGTTCTTTAATATATAATTTCAAAATAAAATTACCTGTCTCGAATATAGCAATTTACGCAATTTTGAATATTTAAGTGCATTTATTATGAAATATAATACCGTTGTGTTTGTGATTTGTTGCTGTATGCTATCTATGCTGAAACAATATTTAACCACAATATTCGCTGCAAAAGTTTGAGGTGCCATGTCCGGCTTTGCGTTGTAACATTAACGAAAAACGAAACAAACTAGCTTACAGGACGTAAAAGGTACATTCAAATGAATTGCTGATCATCTATGACAGAGCAGAACCTTCATCCGCATAAACACTTCTCCCCGAAACATTTTTCTTATATGGACCTCGCTCCGGGAAAAGAGGTTAAATACATGTGTGTCAATGGTCTTCTCGGATTAGCGTTTGAAGTCCGAAAAGGGTAATAGGGTACGACACTGTCCGCTTTTAAGTATTTTGCGTTTTAACTGAAGTCTCCTTTCTAAACGAAATGAGGTCTTTGATGAAAGTGTCGTCCCTGATTAGCAAGTGAGGAATCCACAGGCTAATCTTGGACGACAATATCACGCGTTGTTTTTGCCAAGAACGCGGCTCATCTAGTGTAATTTATTGTTCAGGTGGAGCGCGCAGGAAATACTGGGTGCTCCAAATGTGTACCCTAGATACGCGGATGACAGAAGGGCATGGGCCCCAGATGTCATCGACGCAAACCAGTTCTTGGAGGTTGGGAAATTACACTGTTTTTGAGCGATTGTATTGTCCTTCTATAGTTAGATTTATAAATCACGTTTTAAACCAAAGTGTTGACGTCATAGAACAATACCGTAATAGCTTGGAAGTGCGCCCTTTTAAATAAATCATCGCTTTAAAAGCACCGGTTGTTCTGCACTGTATTTCTCCGTTAATACAGAACTTACTATTTGAAACTATTGCTGTATTTTTCTTTAACTTTTCAAGAAATGCATTATTCAGTGCTTTGAAGCTCGTAATTCACGTACCATCGTGAGATGTTGGTGTTTAGTTCCAGTTCTACACGTCCGTCTACGTGACAAAACTCGACGTCTACGAGACTTTCAATGCTGGCGGTGTCAAGGCCATTAGGTGCTTCGATGTCTCAGAAGAGTGGATAACGCTATGGTCGACGGACAAAGTATACGTTTTAGAGTATCCGAGGATATTCAGTCCATCGTTTACGGTAAAAAAAACTAACATATAATTTAGGTTTCGTAAGTTCAAACTTCTTAACCGGTTTAAACTCGCAATTATTTTCATGGACAATTCGAAGGCCCTTGACCCTAGACATAACCGTGCTAATGTGCTCCTCTGTACTGTTTGTATTTTCTTGTATATTACATACGGGTAATTGATCATTTGTATTAAATAAAATACTAGCTTCCACTAATTTCTCTTCTAGTAGTGGAACATGAGTTTCATTTTTCTGTTATATTTCTTAATGGTCGTGTAGAAAATTTGGAGACTTCATTACTTATATTTGAAATATCGGAAGGAACGCATTAACGTATATCGCAACTAACACAAGAACAGTACGAACTTTTAAAGCGTGGTATTTACATGAATAGGCCTGAATAGTACGTGACGTCCTTGTGAGGACGCCACGTGGAAGACATTCGCGTGTAACGGACGCTGGTTTCATTATACTACATAATCGAGTCATCAAGGTTATATTCTCTAAGCAAATCATCATATTAAACTTGAAGGCATGTTTTACACTTAGACTGTTGTTCCTGTTTATATCTTATAGAGATATTGATGGGTCTTGATTTGTTAATCCCTGAAATATTATAAAGTAAGAGACTAAAGTACGACTGAAAAAGTTACTCTCCACTACAAAACGGCCGTAGAAAAGGTGCACAAACAGTTGAATGTGATTTGTGTCAAGTTTTTTTTCTTTTGTGTTCTTTGTGTACATGATATGTTTATTTTTTTTCTATTTAATCAATCGATTCAGCTTAGAATGCCCTTTCAATAAAAATATGGTTATTGGGATCTCTATGTACCAATTGTTGCAATTTTTTTTCGTTTAAATGTGTTGCTTTTACATTGTATTATATGGGGCAAATATTAAGTGTAATGGTTCCTGTACGCATAAGGCGACTATACAGTAAGAGCGACGAATTCAGTCGCCATTCGCAAGAATAGCTATCTCACTTCGCTCTTTCTATGTCATCGATTACGTCAGTGCGTTCCGCACGCTGTGAAACCTTTAAACATTACCGTTCTACATATCTGTCGGGTCGCAAAACGTTTTCGTAAGTCATCGCCGCGTCTTTTGTGGACGTGGCGGATGTAGTAAGAAGACGCAGCTCTGACGTGAAAGAAGAATCACCGCACTATTTTATGAAATTAAGTCGACTCATACAAATATTCATGTAGTATATCTGATGTTCTCAAAATAATAGTTGCAGTGCTTTCTAAAAACGCTTTGAAATAAATTAACAGAAAAGTCCTTCTCCACCGGTAAACATAATTGAACGTGGTTCTATTTTCAGTCTACAATTTCTTGTTTCTCGAACCGCATTAAGCTGGATATTGACTGCACCGCTGCAAACACCTGGGTGGAGATAGACGCTGTGAAGCTGTACGGCACCAAGGGTGAGTTCGAGAATTGTCATGTTAACAAATAACTGAAATGTTTCTGCTTTAGTACGCGCTTGATGTAATGCTGTATTTAAATGACATATATGATTGCTTTTTTACTTTCAGATAAAAAGCATCGTGCGAGTGAATTGTTTTTTTTTGTGTTCTGCACTAATACTATGCCAATCGGTTCATTTAAAAATTCAAAATTCACCTCTGACACATCGCACAGCTATTACCCCGGCAAGCAACAACGTTATCATTACAAACAACAATACATAGCTGACATGCACGATTATTTAAAATATATTTGTCACTATTTCAATTAATGCTAATTTTAAACGACCAGCTCTGCCGTTTGTTATCGATTATATCACATATAATTCTATGTTGCTCCTCCACTGAACATTTTCTTAAAAACCGGCTTTCCGTACTTTTATTTTTCATGCATCGGCTTGCTCAATTTTTGACGTATATCTTTTGACGTAATTTCTCCGACGAAACATACCCGTTTAGTTAAATTCTCTGGATGTTAAGGACATATAAGACGTGTAAGTTATTTATTTGTTTAGAGCATCGAACGAATGCTAAACGTATTTCGGATTGTGTGTTTATCACACATAATTGTAAACTTCGATAGGATTACAATAAAATAGCGTGATTAAAAAGTTTTGATAAAGGGATAGACGAATAGAAAAAGGAAGTGAATATCGTTTTTTTCTTTTTTGTTTTAAAAAATAAATTAAAGTTGTCATTGAGGTAAGCGTGTCGTTTATACTAAATTAAGATTGTTTTAAGAATTGTTGTTAAAGCTGAAAACGTGTCATCAACTTATTCAAAAAATCGGTTTCAGTTGTGATCGATATTTTAATTAACCCAATTATGTACTTCGTTTAAAAATAATTATTCTCGATTAGTTTGTTGATTTGTTACTCACTTTTATGATGCTAATCATAAGTTGCTCACCGCAAGCCTCGCCGTGTAAACCTTTATTCAACTTGTCGGACAAATTTAAGTACGCGATTACACTTTCATGATATTATGTCATGTCTATTAGATCAACCATACACTGCACAACAGGGAGACATTTGTATTGATTATATTGCTTTGCATATTGAATCAATAACGCGTAACTGGGTTTCTTTGTTGCGCAACAAGATGGTGGCTAGCTAGCGCGGATTTTGACGTGACGTCACAATGTTTTTGTTCGCGCGTGAAATTTCGCAGATTTTTTTTAAGCACAAAGTGTTTAAAAAGACTTAACACGACATAAATAAACATACTTAACTAAAATCTACCAGACATATGCAAAGAACGCCATCGAATGTGTTTTCTTTATAAATTGTATATTCAACACAATTGCTTTGCTGCATTATTTTATGTAGCAGTTTTACTTTTATTACAGAGGAGGAGCAGTGGGTCTCTGGAGTGATTGGGTATTCGTCGCAGAATGGGAGCGACAAGTAAGTATCGGCAGTTTGAATATTCATAAACTTGAGCAATTGTGTGCAAGCCGTAGAAGTTATATGTATTTAAATGAAACTATCATTGGAACCAATCGTGCCCTGCATCTGAAAATATTGTTAACACATACAATAAGAATATGTTCGTTAATATATTATTTATAAATGATATTACCCGTCTCGAATATAGCAGTTCATGCAATTATGAATATTTAAGTGCATGCTATTGGAAATATCATATCGTTTTGTTTGTGATTTGTTGATTCATGCCATTTATGCTGAAACAATATTTAAGCACAATATTCGCTGCATAATTTTGAGGTGCCATGTCCGACTTTCCGTTGTAACATTTACTAAATACGAAACAAATTAGTTTGCAGGACTAAAATGTACATTTAAAATGAATTGCTGATCATCCTCGATAGAGCGAAACCCTTCATCGGTTTTCATAATCACCCCTCCCCGATCCATTTTTATTATATGGGCCACGATTTGGGAAAATTGGCTTTATAGATGTGCGTCTTCTTGGATTAGCCTTTGAAGTCCGCAATGGTTAAAAGTGTGCGACACTGTCCGATTGAATGGAATTTGCGTTAAAATTAAGTCTTTTGTCTAAAAGAAATGAGTTCTTTGCGAAAAGTGTCGTCCCTGATTAGCAAGTGAGGAATGTACAGGCTAATCTTGGACGACAATGTCACGCGTAGTTTTTTGTCCAAGAACGCATCTCATCTAGTGTAATTCGTTTTTCAGTTATAGTGCGCAGCAAATACTGGGTGTTCCAGATGTGTAACCTACATACGGGAAGGCCATTGCGGCATGGGCCCCAGATGTCATCGACGAAAACCAGTTCTTGGAGGTTGGGAAATTACACTGTTATTGACCGATTGCATTGTCCTCCTATAGTAAGATTTATAAATCATTTTTAAACCAAAGTTTTAACGTCATTGAATAATACCGTAATAGCTTGGAAGTGCGTGCTTTTTAAATAAATCATTGCTTTACAAGCATCGGTTTTTCATCATTGTGTTTTTACGTTAATACTGAACTTACTTAATGATACTATTACTGTATTATCTTTAAATTTTAACGATATGCATTACTCAGTGCTTTGAAACACGTAATACACGTACTATCGTGAAATTTTGGTGTTCAGTTCCAGTTCGCCACAACCGTCTACGTAACAAAAGTCGACGTCTACGAGGTCTACAAAGCTGGCGGTGTCAAAGCCATTAAGTGCTACGATGACTCAAAATGGTGGATAACGCTATGGTCGACGGACCAAGTATCCGTTTTTGAGTCTGCGAGGATATTTAGTCCATCGTTTACGGTAAAAGCAAGAACAGTAAAGTTAGGTTTAGTAAGTGCAAACTTCTTAACCGGTTTAAACCCGCAATTATTTGCAGGGACAATTCGAAGGCCCTCGACCCTAGACATAACCATGCTTATGTGCTCTGTCGTACTGTATGTATTTTGTGGTATCTTTCATAATGGGTAATTGATTATTTGCATTAAATAAAATACTAGCTTCCACTAATTTCTCGTCTAGTATTGGAACATGAGTTTCATTGTTTTGTTTTTATTTCGTAATGGTCGTGTGGAAAATTTGGAGACTACTTTACTTAAAATTGAAGTATCGCAAGGAACGCATAAACGTTTATGAGAACTAACACAAGAACAGTACGAACGTTTAAAGCGTGGTATTGACATGAATAGGCCTCAATAGTACGTGACGTCCTTGTGAGGACGCCACGTGGAGGACATTCGCGTGTAACGGACGCTGGTTTCATTATACTTCATGATCGAGTCATCAAGGCTGTGCTCTCTAAACAAATCATCATATTTAACTCGAAGGCATGTTTTACACTTAGACTGTTGTTCTTGTTTTATCCTTTAGAGATATTGATGGGTTTGCACTTCTAAATCCCTGAAATGTTATAAAGTAAGAGACTAAAGTACGACATTGCACTGAAAAAGTTACTACAAAACGGCCGGAAAATAGAAGGTGTAAAAACAGTGAATTCGATTTGGGTCAAGTTTTTCTACGTTTATGTACTTTGTGTACATGACATGTCTTTCAATTTTTCTTTAATTGATCGATTCAGCTTAGAATGCCCTTTAAGTAAAGATATGGTTATTGGGATCTCTATGTACAAATTGTTGCATTTTTTGCGCTTAAACGTGTTGCTTTACATTGAATTATATTGGGCAAATATTACGTGTAAGAGCGTTTAATTTAGTCGTCATGCGCAATAATATCTATTTCACTGGACTCTTTCTATGTCATCGATTACGTCAGTGCGTTCCGCATGCTGTTTAACCTTGCAGCATTACCGTTCTACATATCTGTCAGGTCGCAACACGTTTTCGCAAGTCATCGCCGCGTCCTTTGTGGACGTGGCGGATGTAGTAAGAACACGCAACTCTGACGTAAAAGAAGTATCACCGCACTATTTTATGAATTCAAGTCGACGCATACAAATATTCGTGTAGTTTATCTGATTTTCTCAAATAATTGTTGAGGTGCTTTTTTAAAAACGCTTTGAAGTGAATTAACAGAAAAATCCTTCTCCACCAATAAACATAATTGAACGTTGTTCTATTTTCAGTCTTCACGTCCTTGTTTCTCGAACCGCATTCGGCTGGATATCGACTGCACCGTGGCAAACGACTGGGTGCAGATAGACGCTGTAAGGCTGCACGGCTCCAAAGGTGAGTTTGAGAATTGATATGTTAACAAATAACTGAACTGTATCTGCTTTAGTACACGCTTTATGTAATGCTGTATTTTAATGGCATATATGATTGCTATGTACTATCAGACAAAAAGCATCGTGCTAGTTAAATGTTTTGTTTATGTTCTGTACTGAAACTATGCCAATCGGTTCATTGAAGAATTCAAAATTCACCTCTGACACATCGGATAGCTATTACCCCCGGCAAGCAACAACGTAATAAAACACAAAAAGCAATTCACAGCCGAACTGCACAATTATATCAAATATTTATGCCACTATTTCAATTAATGCTATTTTCAGACGTCCGGCCCAGCTCTGCCGTTTGTTAGCGATTATATCACATATAATACTATTTTGTACCTCCACTAAACATTTTCTTTAAACCGGCTTTCCGTGTTTTTATTTTTCATGCAACGGATTGCGCAATTTATGACGTATGTCTTGTGACGTAATTTCTCCGACGAAATATACCCGTTTTAGTTAAATTCTCTGGATGTTAAGGACATGTAGGACGTGATGTTTTTTAAGTTTTTTATTTGTTTAGAGCATCGAACGAATGCTAAACGTATTTCGGATATTGTGTTTAGCATACATAATTGTAAACTTCGATAGGATTACAATACAATAGTGTGATTTAAAGTAAGTTTCGATAAAAGAATGGAAGAATAGAAAATGGAAGTGAATATTGTTTTCACTTTTTTATTTGAAAAATTTAATAAACGTTGTCATGGAGGTAAGCGTGTCGTTTATACTAAATTTAGATTGTTTTTATAATTCTTTTTAAAGCTGAAAAAGTGTCATCAACTTATTCTACAAATCGGTTTCAGTTGTGATCGATATTTCATTTAACCCAATTATGTACATCGTTTAACAAAAATATTTTTTCTCGATTATTTTGTTGATTTGTTACTCACTTGTATGATGCTAATGATAAGTTGCTCACGGCAAGCCTTGCCGTGTAAACCTTTATTCAACTTGTCGGTCAAAGTTGAGTACGCGATTAGACTTTCATGATATTATTTCATGTCTATTTGAACACCCATACACTGCACAACAAGGAGTATTTTTATTGATTATATTGTTTTGCATATTGAATCAATAACGCGAAATTGGGTTTCTTAGTTGCGCGACAAGATTGCGGATAGCTAGCGCGGATTTTGACGTTACGTCACAATGTTTTCGTTTGCGCTTGAAGTTTTGGAAACAAAATTTTTAAACACAATTACGTGTTTAAAAAGACTTACACGACAGAAATAAACATCTTTAACTAAAATCTATTTGACATATGCAAAGAACGCCATCGTATGTGTTTTTTTAGAAATTGTATATTTAACACTATTGCTTTGCTGCATTATTTTATGTAGCACTTTTACTATTATTACAGAGGCAGTGCAGTGGGGTCAATGATGTGATTGGGTATTCTTCGGCGTATGGACTCTACATTTAAGTATCGGCAGTTTGAATATTCATTCACTCGAGCAATTGTGTGCAAGACGTAGAAGTTATTTGTATGGCTTCTATGGCGACAGGGCATCTAATGAAACTATCATTTGAACCAAGTGTGCTTTATATCTGAACATATTGTAAACACATACAATAAGAACATGTTCTTTCATATATTATTTATAAATAATATTACCCGTCTTGAATATAGCAGTTTACACAATTATGAATATTTAAGTGCATGTTATTTGAAATATCATATTGTTGTGTTTGTTATTTGTTGATGCATGCCATTTATGCTGAAACAATATTTAAGCACAATATTCGCTGCAAAATGGTTAGGTGCCATGTCCGACTTTGCGTTTTATTATTTACGAATAACATCTTCGGCAGAGTGGAACCCTTCGTCCGTTTTTATAATCACCCCTCCCCGGAACATTTTTGTTATATGGGTCTCGCTCTGGGAAAAGGGGCTTAATATATGTGCGTCAATGGTCTTCTCGGATTAGCCTGTGAAGTCCGCAATGGGTTATAGAGTACGACACTGTACGCTGTTATGGAATTTGCGTTTTAATGAAGTCTCTTTTGTACACGAAATGAGGTCTTTGCGGAAAGTTTCCTCCCTGATAAGCACGTGAGGAATGCAACAGCTAATCTTGGAGGACAAGTTCGCGCGTATTTGGTTCCAAGAACGCGGCTCATCAGGTGTAATTCGTTTTTCAGGCAGAGTGGGTGGAGTGCGAAACAAACACTGGGTGTTCCAGATGTTTACCCTGGATACGCGGATAACATGAGGGCATGGGCCCCAGGTGTCATCGACGCAAACCAGTTCTTAATGGTAGGGAAATTAGACTGTTATTGAGCGATTGTATTGTCCTTCAATAGTTAGATTTATAAATCGTTTTTTAAACCAAAGTGTTAACGTCATATAATTAAACCGTAATAGCTTGGAAGTGCGTGCTTTTTTAATAAATCATTGCTTTACAAGCACCGGTTTTTTTGCATTGTATTTCTACGTTAAGACAAAACTTACATTTTGAAACTATTAGTGTGTCCTTCTTAAAGAAATGCATTATTCAGTGCTTTAACTCGTAATACACGTACCATCGTGAAATTTTGGTGGTCAGTTGAAGTTCGCCACCCCCGTCTACGTAACAAAAGTCGACGTCTACGAGACTTTCAATGCTGGCGGTGTCAAGGAAATTGGGTGCTTCGATTTCCAAGAAGAAATGTGGCCCAACGGAACAATGGTCGTTAACAGGAGGTGGATATGGCTATGGTCGACGCCCCAAGTATCCGTTGTTGAGTATGCGAGGATATTTAGTCCAACGTTTGAGGTAAAAGAACGAACAGATAAGTTAGGTTTCGTAAGTTCAAACTTCTTTACCGATTTAAACACGCAATTATTCGCATGGACAATTCGAAGGCCCTTGGCCATAGACATAACCATGCTAAAGTGCTATGTCGTACTGTTGTTATTGTCTTGTATCTTACATACGGGTAATTGATAATTTGCATTAAATAAAATACTAGTTTCCAGTATTGCTCTTTTGGTATTGGAACATGAGTTTCATTTTTCTGTTATATTTCGTAATGGTCGCGTAGAAAATTTGGAGACTTCATAACTTATATTTGAAGTATCGGAAGGAACGCATTAACGTATATCACAACTAACAAAAGAACAGTACGAACGTTTAAAGCGTGGTATTGACATAAATAGGACTCAATAGTACGTGACGTCCTGGTGATTACGCCACGTGTAAGGCATTCGCGTGTAACGGACGCTGGTTTCGTTATACTACATAATCGAGTCATCAAGTCTGTACTCTTAAAACAAATCATCATATTTAACTCGAAGACATGTTTTACACTTAGACTGTTGTTCTTGTTTTATCCTTTAGATATATTTATGGGTCTGCACTTCTTAATCCCTGAACAATTATAACGTAAGAGACTAAAGTACGACATTGCACTGAAAAAGTTACTCTCCAATACAAAACGGCCGGAAACAAGAAGTTGCCCAAATAGTTTAATTTGATTTGTGTCAAGTTCTTTCTTCGTTTGTATTTTTTGTGTACATGACATGTCTTTTTATTTTTCTTTAATCGATCGATTCAGATTAGAATGCCCTTTAAGTAAAGATATGGTTATTGGGATCCCAATGTACAAATTTTTGCATTTTTTTTCGCTTAAATGTGTTGCTTTTACATTGAATTAAATTGTGGAAAATATTTAGTGTAATATTAGGGTTATCTGTACGCATAAGGCTATACAGCAAGAGCGACGAATTCAGTCGCCGTGCGCAACAATATCAATCTCACTTCGCTCTTTCTATGTCATCGATTATGTCAGTGCGTTCTGCACGCTGTGAAACCTTTCAGCATTACCGTTCTACATATATGTCGGGTCGCAACAAGTTTTCGCAAGTCATCGCCGCGTCCTTTGTGGACGTGGCAGTTGTAGTAAGAACACGCAGCTCTGATGTGAAAGAAGTATCACCGCATTATTTTATGAATTTAAGTCAACTTATACAAATTTGCGTGTAGTATATCTGATTTTCTCAAAATAATTCTTGCAGTGATTTCAAAAAAAACGCTTTGAAGTAAATAAACAGAAAATTCCTTCCTCGCCGGTAAACATACATGAACGTGGTTCTATTTTCAGTCTACAATTCGTTGTTTCTCGGACACCATTCTGCTGGTTATCGACTGCACCGCTGCAAACGACTGGGTGGAGATAGACGCTGTGAGGCTGAAAGGCTACCAGGGTGACATCGATAAGTGTCATATTAACAAATAACGGAAATGTATATGCTTTAGTACACGCTTTTTGTAATGCTGTATTTAAATGACATATATGATTGCTATGTACTTTCAGATACAGATTCATCGTGCGAGTGAAATGTTTATAAGGTTCTGCACTGAAACTATGACAATCTGTTCATTTAAGAATTCAAAATTCACCTCTGACACATCGGATAGCTATTACCCCGGCAAGCAACAACGTCAAGATCACAAAAAGCAATACACAGCCGACAATCACAACTATATAAAATATAATTGTCACTATTTCAATGAATACTTTTTCCAGACGTCCGGCCCATGTCTGCCGTTTGTTATCGATTGTATCAGATATAATACTATTTTGCTTTTCCACTAAAACTTTTCATAAAACCGGCTTCCCGTACTTTTGTTTTTCATGCATCGGATTGCGCTGTTTATGACGTATGTCTTGTGACGTAATTTCTCCACCGAAAACATACCCGTTTTAGTTAAATTCTCTGAATTTTAAGGCCATGTAGGACGTGGTGTGTTTTAAGTTATTTATTTGTTTAGAGTCGTGGAGTCGTCTTGCAAAACGTGAGCATGTGAATGAAGTGCTAGTAGATGAGGGGGACAAGGCCGTTACAGCCGTTGAGCCGGCAGCAGCAAAGATGAGCATCAAGCAGCTACTCGCGCACGTTAGGAAATAGGTGAGAACACGATGTATGTTCGTGATATTTTAAATGAACACTTACGATAACAGAGGGGAACACGATGCAGTTTAATTGTAGAGTTATTGAGGGCTTCTGGAATATGTGAGAACGCTAGGCGAGTTTTTATTTATAATACATTAGATGAGAATCTATCTTCAATCATTTTGAGACATTTTCGCGATGCGAACATTTTGTATTTACACAATGAACCCATTGTTAAGACATGTTAAATGTGGGTACGTTTAAACAAATGCTTACTAAAAGACGTATCCATATCGCAGAAAATCAAATTTATATTATGAAATTGATTTTGCAGACTGGAAATCCGACTACGCTACCCCTACGACGACAACGGCAACTTGAAAAGTGAAGTTTTGAAAAAAAAACATGCTAATGATATAATCCATCTTCAACAAACTTATTGTACACAAGCTTTGTGTCTGGTGTTGTGTTAATGCCCCCGGTAGGGTGGCATTAAGCAGTTGAACTGTCCGTCAGTTCGTCTATCAGTATGTCAGTCTGTGCGTCCGTCCGAAAACTTTAACATTGGCCATAACTTTTGCAATAATGAAGATAGCAACTTGGTAATTGGCATGCATGTGTATTTTATGAAGCTGCACATTGTGAGTGGTGAAAGGTTAAGGTCAAGATCAACCTTCGAGGTCAAAAGTCAAAAATACAATGCAAGGGAAGTAAAAAGCTTTAAAAGGGGGATAAATTCTGAACCTGCCCAATGATATATTGAAATTTTATTTAAAAGCGGCGCAATCGCTTCTCATCAAGGCGACCCGGGTTTGATCCCCGTTCCCGGCGCATGTGAATTTGGTTGGTGGTCACCATACCGGACAGGTGGGGTTTCCTCCAGGTAATCCGGTTTCCCCCCACAGCACAAGACAACCTCAAAATTAAAAATATTTCAGTAAACAATAAATAGCTAGAAATTGCAGCTTTCATTCAAAACTCGTACCAACCTTAGGGAGTCTAACATCTGATTAGGAAGGAGTGCTGGGACACACTCCGGGTCCTCACCTAATGCAGCCTCTGGCGCGGAGGGACCTCATAAACATTGAAATACACACACAGGGGCATTGGTTTCAGACAAACACATCTATTGTTTAAAAATAAAATTGCATTTTTATACCTGTTTGTGTTCTATTATTTACCTTTTAAATGTTTGAGATATATTGGCGAACGTTTGAGAAAAATCATAGCGCTTTGATTCACAGTGTTTCAAACAACCTGGCATGTCCGTTAAAAATTAGTATTAAATTTGTCAACGAAACAGACCTAAGTGACTTGTTCATTGATATTTTAAGAAGTCATTATGGTGGCTAACATATAGTATTCACATTGCTTAGTTCACATATAATTTTCAATAAACAATTTCAGAACGTTCTACATCTATATATGGCTTGGAATTAAAAAAAATGAGCTGAAGCTAAGCCTGTTTAAACATGCTTCAAAACGTTTAACCGGGTTATGTTTTTACTATTCTTCACATGTTTTTCTTTTCGTACGAAGAATTTGGTTGCTGGTAAACTTTGCTATGCTATGAAATACTGTTTTGTTTTAAAACAATCTCACGCATTCATCATTTTCACAAATGCTATACTACCATTCTTTCAAATATGTCTTAAGCATAATATTTGTGAAAAAGTGCGGTTCTTCATAGTCAATTTAGTATCAACACACATTAGCACTACGAAACAGCAGTTATTTACAAATGTAGTACAGCAAGCGTAATGGAATACTTCAATTACATGTTTGCTAGTTAAATATACTGAACTATCAGGATATTGATAAGAGTTACAAAAATTCATTCCAGTTTGATCAATACTACGTCAGACAAGCGACATCTTAAATGACAATTATGTTTGTCTATACATTGACCTAGTTGTTCATCCTCATGATCTAGATTAAATTGGTTTAGATAATTCCAAAACTGAGATTACGTTTTATCTTCTCACCTGCATTATTCGTACCCGTCAAGTTAACTTGATTACATAGCGACGTTGATGTTGTCTTCCTCTGTTATACGTATTGTTAACTTCTTCTGTTACAAAGGACGTGTTAATATCAGCTACCAACATGTTCCTGTATACTATTTAACGTCAGCTCCAACTGATTATATAACACGTTGCGCAAATGTAATCTCATCACAATTGGGTCTTTTTAAGCGTAGCAGATAGAATTTATTGAATCGTGTGTCCGCAATTGGCGCATCATACTCTTTATACAACGAAAGTTTCTACCCGCCCTCCGCACATGTCTTCATTGCGTGAATACTGTGATAATTGCGTTGGTATTTATAGAAACAAGTTCATACCTAGCTTGGCATAGTGCTCATAACATAGTTACTGAGCTTGTGCTTTGGACGCGCGAGTGTTATCTCGTATACTGATGATCTATTCACTTCACAAGATATTATTACAATTATACATATGTGATTGTTTATGGAATTGCAAACATGTTTAACTTTATCATATCAACTACCTGCTGATTATAAACCACTCAATGTACACTTCAGAAGAAATCATATTTATGTCAAGATCCCTTTCCATTTACCCTGCTTTTAATTTGCATTATTCAGTGGTTAAATTGCATTTTTAAACTTGCAAAGTTAGTTTACCATCGTCTCGAAATACCTACACGTTTAGAGTATAATGTATGGCCACAAGTGTTGCCTGCTCTATTTTAAAGCAAGCAGTAGAGGGTCATGGTTGACTTATACAATGAAACGAGCAAACTATTTCAGTTGATTTTGCAAGAAAAATACTTATTTGTATTCGTTTTTTTTATTTATCCTGTTATTCACCACAGTTATAACCCACATCTTAAATCCACATGCATGTACACGAGATAAGTGACCTTGAACATACTAATAGCGTGCCAACGGTATCAGAAATCAAACATCGTATATGACAAAGTTAGGAACTACGAACTATTTACTTGTGTATTTAAACTCCTCAGGCTTGGGGTGGGGTAAATTTCGTACCAATAACATTTGTTTTTGAATCACATAAACGTCGGTCGTTATAATTGAATAAAAGCTTCATTATGTAGGGCGTACGCTTGGATTATCACAACGGTCCACTCGCGCAATACGATGCATGATGCTGAAAGATCCGAATAATGTTATTTTGACGGTCTAACAAAGTAAACCCACCACCACCTGATATTACTACCACATGATTTTGTTTTAGATATTTTAACAGTTGTAGTTCAAATTACTTCATTTTGAAGTTACCTTATAGTGCCTTTATTTTTCAAGGATTGCACGAAATATTCGAATATGACAGTAAAGATAGTGCACAAGTCTCGTTTGCTGACTGATCGTCATATGTTATAAGATTTTTGCAAATTTTAAATATAATTTAACATTCAAACATAGAATCCAAAATAAATGTATTTGTTTTGCCGTTCTTATGCGAAATATAGATAAATGTATATTACAAATCCATTTCTTATACATGTATACATGTATACCCGTGTTAACATAATTATATTCGCTTGCTAAGTTTCATTACTGCCGGTTGTTTAGTGTAATTATGCGTAATGATACGTTCATGCTTAATAATCTTGTCCATTAAAATATCTGTGAAACTATGCCGAAAAATTAAAATTGAGCTGATTCATTTGTTGTTATTTTTTTGCAATTAAGAGCAATGTTCTCAAATACTGTTTTTTTCTTATTTTTTAAGTGGTTTGTATTTGAATGTTTTATCATTTTGAAAAAGATACTCTTTTAACTACCTTACATTGTTTACAAGCTTCGGTGTCTGGCATTTATTACTCATAATAATGGCGGACGAAACATTTTGATAAATTCTACCAAATTAAGTAGCAAAATTCATTTCCTACAAAAAAGGTAAGAATTTAACACGTTTAAGTGGATGTTCTATAACTGCAGCACGTGAAGCGTCTTTTGAATCCAATCATACAATTATGTCGGCTTTCAAAATAATGATACAAAAATTGAAAAAAACACTTTCAAACCGTTATAACATAACAGTAAATAGTGTAATCTATACGATATCGGCAAAGATTGAATATTAGACCGTGCATCTCAATTAAATAGAAAGCTGTACAACTTGGGTACCTATTTTCGGGTAAAATTATAAGCTTTCATTTGTCTTTTATTTAGGGCATTTGCAGTACTCTTGTTTACAAAAATCGACTGACAAATGTGATATAATATGGTGTAAACATATCATGAATATGTTCAGTACAAATATTAGGTTTTTTTGCATTGCATTTAGTTTTATGGAATAAAAATTGAGTGTACAAAAATAAAATATTGTGCTTTCGAAAATTACACGTTATATATATTATAATAAAATAAATACTGGTAATGATGGACCAAAGCGATCATATTGGTTCAGTCAATGGCGGTTGATTGAGATACAAATATGGACCATTGTCTATGAAAACGGGTTTAATATACGATTGTAAAGTGTCGTCCCTTATTAGCTTGTCAGTCTGCACATGCTAATCAAGGACGACACTTTCCGCTTAGTTTTTGTTTCAGAAAGTCTCTTCTTAGCAAAAATCCAGTTTAAGCGGAAAGAGTCGTCCCTGATTAGCCTGTGCGGACTGCACAGCCTAATATTGGACGACACTTTACACACATGCATTAAACCCCAATTTCACAGAGCAATGCAAATATATTTGCATATTCACATATTAGTATTTGACAATATTTGTCAAATTGGATTCCAAGAGGAACTAGTAAAGAACTAATTTAGAAAACCTACGACCATAACATTAATTAACGATATTATTAAAGTAGCCTCAGATTCCATTGGAAATCGATTTAATCCATGCTTGATATTTAAATCTCCAACGATCAAACTGGTTTCATTGAAGGTCGATTTATTGGTAAAACACTAGATTACTTTACAGTGTTGTTGATATAACGAAGTTTATAATTACCTAGGTAACGTATGACAATCGATTTTGAAAAGCATTCAATGCATAGTCTTTCCACTTTACAAAAACAACTTTCAGCGAGTGGTGTTTTTTTTAATTTCGGACCCATGATACTTAAAAGGTATTATATCTACTTATATAACAGTTATTTTAAATGTTCTTGTTTTTAGTTGGTGCCTGGAACCGACGTGAATTTGAACATAAAATCTGTCTCAAACGTCGA